>NC_059097.1:7539893-7702231 GCF_020497125.1 Mauremys mutica | reverse complement strand
TGGAGCTCAGTAAGGGATTCTCAGGGAGCTGGTGGTGGGTTCTGGTTGGAGGGAGAGGAGCAGTAAATGTATAGGAGGGTGGGAGGCAGGAACTATCTAGGGTGAGGAATGGGAGGGGAAAGGATGTGACAAACCTGCTGAGACTTGTGTACTCTAGGGTGTGATGGGTTGTCACCCCAGGGTGCAGTCTGGGGAACTTCTGGGAACCGCTGTGCCCTCTAACCCTCAAGCTGGGCTGGCCCTTCTGTCACGGAGTGTGGGGGAGTCCGGTCCTGCACCCCTCTGCCTGGGACTCACAGTGACTCTCAGCCAACCAGTAAAACAGAAATTTATTGGGCAACAGGAATGCAGGTTACAGCAGAGCTGGGAGGCACAGCCAGGACCCCTCAATCAAGCCCCTCTGGGGTCCAAGAAGCTTTGTCCCCTAAATTCCAACCTCCCAGCCCAAAACCGAAACTAAACTCCCCTCCCTCCAGCCGGCTCCTTCCTTCGTCCACCTTCCCGGGCAAAGGTGTTGACACCGCTCCTGCTCCCTGGCTCAGGTTACAGGCTGAGCACTTGTCTCTCCCCTAAAGTAATCCCCGGCTCTCCCATCTCCCACACAGATAGCCCCTACTCCATCACAGCTCTCCCCCTTTGAGACTGAACTGAGCGGGGTCACTCTGCCCAGTGACCTGAGGAAGTTCAGGGCCCCCTCTCCAGGACAGCGCGTCCGCTATCAGGTTGGCACTTCCCTTCACATGGACCACGTCCATGTCATAGTCCTGCAGGATCAGGCTCCACCTCAGGAGCTTGGCGTTGGCTCCTTTCATCTGGTGCAGCCATGTCAGGGGAGAGTGGTCGGTGTACACGATGAAGTGTTGCCCAAAGAGATATGGCTCTAGTTTCTTAAGGGCCCACACCATGGCCAGGCATTCCTTCTCGATGGCCGCGTAGTTCTGCTCCCGGGGTAGCAACTTCTTGCTCAGGTACACGATAGGGTGTCTCTCCCCCTTTTCATTCTCCTGCATTAACACCGTCCCCAGTCCCGTGTCTGAGGCGTCGGTGAACACCATAAAGGGCTTGTCAAAATCTGGGTTTGCCTATTACCTTTGCACTTCTCAGCCTTTATGGTTAGCCCAGCCTTCTGGAGTCGGTCCAGCACTTGTTTAACCTGGGACACGTGGTCCTCCCAGGTCCGGCTAAAGACGCAGATGTCGTCAATATACGCCACGGCAAAACTCTCCATCCCCCGCAGGAACTGATCCACCAGGCGCTGGAAGGTGGCCGGCGCTCCCTTGAGGCCGAAGGGCAGGATCAGAAACTCGTAGAGCCCCAGAGGGGTGATAAAGGCCGATTTCAGCCTGGCATCTGCGTCCAGCGGCACTTGCCAGTAGCCAGTACCGAGCGCCTCCCAGCTTGTCTAGGAGCTCGTCAGGCCTGGGCATGGGGTAGGCATCAGATACGGTGATGGCATTGAGCTTTCGATAGTCCACACAGAACCGGATCAACCCATCCCTTTTGGGGACCAGCACCACCGGCTAGGCCCAAGGGCTGGAAGACGGTTGGATCACCCCCAAAGCCAGCATGTCCCTGACCTCTCTTTGTAGGTCCTGGGCAGTTTTCCCGGTGACCCGAAAAGGGGAACATCTTATAGGGGGATGTGACCCAGTCTCTACCCGTTGGACAGTCAAATTAATGCGTCCAGGCTGGTTGGAAAACAGCTGTCGGTATAGCTGCAGCACCCCTGTGATCTCAGCATGCTGGGCCAGGGTCAGCTGATCAGAGAGGGGAATTGCCTCCGGGGGGAACCAGCTTTTGTCCCAGGGAATAGATCCACTAAAGTGTCATCTCCCTGCTCCTCCCAATGTCCACACATGGCCAACACCACATTCCCCCTGTCATAGTATGGCTTCATCATATTCACATGGTACACCCGGCGGTGATCAGCCCGGTTCGACAGCTCCACCACATAGTTTACCTCATTTAGTTGCTTGACAACCTTGAAGGGCCCTTCCCAGGTAGCCTGGAGTTTGTTTTTCCTCATGGGGATGAGAACCATCACTTGATCCCCGGTGGCGAAGGTGCAGGCCCGTGCCGTGCGGTCATACCAGACCTTCTGCTTCCTCTGGGCTCTGGCCAGATTCTCCCTGGCCAGTCTCATGAGCTCGGCCAGTCTTTCCCGGAAGGTCAGGACATACTCCACCACTGACTCTCCATCGGGAGCGACCTTCCCTTCCCATTCGTCTCTCATCAGGTCCAGGGGCCCCCTTACCTGCCCTTCCATATAACAGTTTGAAAGGCAAAAACCCAGTAGATTCCTGGGGTACCTCCCTGTACGTGAACAGCAGGTGAGGTAAGTACTTGTCCCAGTCCTGCGGGTGCTGATTCATAAATGTTTTTAGCATCATCTTTAGCGTCCCATTGAACCTTTCCACCAGCCCGTTGGTCTGGGGGTGATACGCTGAGGCCCAGTTGTGCCGGACCCCACATTTCTCCCACAAGCACCGGAGCAGGGCCGACATGAAGTTGGACCCCTGGTCCGTTAAGACTTCCTTGGGGAACCCCACCCGGCTGAAAATGGTCAGCGGCGCATCTGCCACGGTGTCTGCTTCGATAGAGGACAAGGTCACCGCCTCAGGATAGCGAGTGGCGAAGTCTACTACCACCAGAATGTATTTCTTCCCCGACCAGGTCGCCTTGCTGAGAGGTCCCACTATGTCCATGGCCACCTTCTGGAAAGGTTCTTCTATAATGGGTAAAGGCCTCAAAGCTGCTTTCCCCTTGACTCGGGCCTTCCCCACCCGCTGGCAGGGGTCACAGGATCGGCAGTACTGTCGAACATGGGTAAAGACCCCAGGCCAGTAAAAGTTCTGTAGCAGCCTCTGCCTGGTGCGTCGGATTCCCTGGTGCCCTGCAAGAGGGATGTCATGGGCCAGGTACAGCAGCTTGTGGCGAAACTTCTGGGGAACCACCAGCTGCCTCCTGATCCCCCATGACTCCACCTCCCCGGGGGGAGCCCATTCTCGGTACAGGAACCCCTTCTCCCACAGGAACCTCTCCTTGCAACCTCTCCTCATGGTCTGTACCGCACTGAGGTTAGCCCGTTCCCTGGGCTTCCGCAAGGAGGGATCCTTCTGCAACTCGGCCTGAAACTCAGCAGCTGGGACAGGGATGGGGACCTGTTCTCTCTCGCTGGCTGGGTCTGAGGCCGCAGCCCCTCTGAGCCGTGTCCCTAGTCGGTCCCTCCCCACCAGGTTAGGGTCCTGCGCCTCGGGCAGAGTACCTTCCCCATTGTCAGGGTGCAGTGCCCTGCACCGACTCTGACTACAGGTCACGACCAGGGCACCCCGGGCATTGCTGGGCCAGACCTCCAGGTCCCCCACCATTAACACCTCCGTGGGCAAATATGGGTGTACCCCCATGTAGCAGAGCAGGGAGCTGCGGAAGAAATTGTTACGGCGGAGCTAGGCATTGTTTATGTTCGCTTTCTCAGCTCCGGTTATTATCGGTCATTTTGTATCAGTTCTAGCCAAGTATGACCGGTTTAGACCGCCAAGTGAAGAGTCCTTGGCGGTGGGCCATGGGAAACAGGTGTGTGAAGTAGAGAGCTATGTTTTATTATGTCTATGCTGCTTTGCTGCTAGTGAGATTAAATAGAAGCTTGTTTTTACTAAGTTTGGACTTCGACCCAGGCCGACTGGTAGGGTGCTGGGATCCCCATATCAGTGGCCGCAACGAGCGGAGTCCCCGTTGCCGGTGTGTCACGGTATCCTTCATTAAAAACCAATTACTCTCAGTGTGGAGTCGGTCTCGTTCTTACAGAGTACCTTGGGCTAATTTGTGGGCAACAACACCCCACATCCTTGGGGCCCTCCTTGGCCCCCCACTTCAGGTGTACCCTCGCCACAGGCACCTTGAATGGGGTCCCGCCCACGCCCATCAGGGTCAGGTAGGTGTAAGGCAACATCCGATCTGAGGCCACCACCTCGGGTCGGGCCAGCGTCACCTCTGCGCCCGTGTCCCAGTACCCAGTGACCTTTCTCCCATTTACCTCCAGGGAAACAAGGCACTCGCTCCGCAGGGGCAGCCCCGCCCCCACCCTGTAAACCAAACACTCGGAGCCTGGAGCATCCAGCCCCCCAGAGGAGCTGACCTGGGGCCCTCCTCCCTTCGACGGTGGTACGCGGCCAGCCTCCCTTTCCTGGGAACACTGCCCCTCGTCCAGCTGGGTCTCTACCAAGTTAATCTGGTGTGAGGTCGGTCTGCTCAGTCTGTCCTTGAGCCTGGGGCACTGGGATCGTATGTGGCCCCTCTGGCCACATTGATAGCAGCTCATGTCCCCTTGGTCCCCTCGAATCGGGCGGTTGTCCCTGACGCTGGGCGTTCCCCTTGGGAGGGGGTTCTCCCGATTCCCCCTTTGGGTGGTCCCAGGATGACTCTCTCTCTCTGCATCGCAGCGGGCCTCTTCCTTTGGGGCTCCTCCCTGCCACCCCCCGACCGGCTCTTCACAAAGTCATCGGCCAGCCGCCCTGCATGTTGCGGGTTCTCCGGCTTTTGGTCGTCAACCACAGCCTCAGGTCGGATGGGCACCGCTCATACAGTTGCTCCAGTAGCAGCAGTTTAATCACGTCCCCCTTCGTCTGGGCCCCATCTGCCCACTTGCTGACGTATCCCTCCATGCGGACGGCTAGTTGCAGATAGGAGACCTCAGGGGTTTTATACTGACTCCGGAACCTCTCCCAGTACATCTCAGGAGTCAGCCCAAACTCGCGCAGCAGGGCCTGCTTGAATAGTTCGTAGTTCCCTTTCTCTGTCTCTTCCAGCTGGCCGTACAATGCCACGGCCTTGGGGTCCAGTAAGGGGGTGAGAACTTGGAGCCTGTCCACAGGATCTAGCTGGTACAGCTTGTAGGCCATCTCAAAGGCATCCAGGAAGTCATCCATGTCCTTCCCCTCCTTACGCTGGGGCAGGATGCACTTATCAAAGCTCTGCGCAGTCCTGGGCCCCCCCTCACTCACCGCAGCCGGGGGCTCACTGCCCCTCAGCCTCACCAGTTCCAACTCATGATGATGCTGTCTCTCTTTCTCCTCCCGGTCATGGTCTCTCTGTCTCTCCTCATGGTCTCTCTGTCTCTCTTTCTCCTCCCGGTCATGTTCTCTCTGTTTCTCACGATCCTCCAGCTCTCTCAGTTTTAGCTCCTTCTCCCATTCCAGCCGCTTCCGCTCCACGGATGCCGAGCGTCGCCGGGACGATCCCCTGCTGGGGGGTGAGCTTCGCCGGGAGGATCCCCTGCTGGCCGGAGGGGTCACAGTGCCCTCAGTATTCACTGGGCTCCTCCCCGCCCTTCCCTAGGCATAGGGATGGGGGGTCTCGGGAAGCCCTCAGCTGCCGGCTGACCACTCCCAGCTGGGACAGACACTGGGGCCTGCGCTGCATCTGCCAGGCTGCTTCCCTCAGACACAGGGATCAGTTCATTCAAGTGGTCTCCCTCCTCCAGCTGGGCAATCAGCTGGTCCTTGGTGAGCCTCCCTCTGCGCAGCCCCCTCTGCTTGCACAGCTCCACCAGGTCGCACTTACGCCGCTTGGCATACATCTTCCTGCTGGCCACTCGCAGGCCGGGGTGCTCACCGCTCCCCACGGTTTCCAGGGAGACCCCTAGTGCACCAGCCCTTCTTGAGGTCACCACCTCTCTGCCAGGGTCGAGCCGCAGACTCCTCCGCCCCTGGGACCGCTCGCTGCAATCCCCCGGGGGACCCTGTTACTGCAAATTCTTTCTCTCTGGTCACACACTCCCAGGGGTTAATTATCCCTAAAATTGTCCCTTTCTTTTACTGCTCCCCAGTCACTTACTGCAGGAAGCGCCGTTCATGGGGGTGCAGTAAATCCCACCTCTGCCACCAGTTGTCACGGAGTGTGGGAGAGTTTGGTCCTGCACCCCTCTTCCTAGGACTCACAGTGACTCTCAGCCAGCCAGTAAAACAGAAGGTTTATTGGACAACAGGAATGCAGGTTACAGCAGAGCTTGGAGGCACAGCCAGCACCCCTCAGTCAAGCCCCTCTGGGGTCCAGGAAGCTTAATCCCCTAAATTCCAACCACCCAGCCCCAAACCAAAACTAAACTCCCCTCCCTCCAGCCGGCCCCTTCCTTTGTCCACCTTCCCGGGCAAAGGCGTTGACACCGCTCCCTGGCTCAGGTTACAGGCTGAGCACTTGTCTCTCACCTAAAGTAATCCCTGGCTCTCCCATCCCCCACACAGACAGCCCCTACTCCATCACACCTTCTCACACTGCTTTGCTGGACATTCAGCCAGCCTCTTCAGGCCCTGTTATCACCCAACATGACAGCAGGTGGCGCCATACACCCAACTAAGCTACCTGAGTGCTTTACCTGAGCCACTCAAGGAGAGAGAGAAGACAACAGCCAATTTCCCAGTGATAAGTGATAGCAAACAGATCAAAGCAGATGACTTAGCAAATAACCAAAAACTCAAAAAAGCCTAACATACTAGATGGATAGAATTTGAATTAGCAATTTCTCACCCTGACTGATGATAGAAGCAGTCCCCCAAGTTTCCATACACAAACTAGAAATCCCTTTACCCTGGGACCAGCACATCCCCCAGTTCAGTCTTTGTTCCTCAGGTGTTTCCAGGAGTTTTTGTGTGCGGAATGAGGCCAAGAGATGCCATCACACCCCACCTTATGTAGCTTTTCCTATGGCAGGAACCCTTTGTTCCAAACTCAGTTCCCATTCCAGTTAGTGGAAAAATACAGGTACCAAAATGGAGTTTAGTGTCAAATGGTCTGGTCACATGCTCTAGCATGTCCTGCTGAGTCATAGTAGCCATGACTCATAGGCTGGCTGAAACATTCACGGGAAGGCTAAGCTCTTCCATGGTCCATTGTCTTTGTTGATGAGCCATGAACACTGTCTGGCTTCTTTGTTGTACCTGAAAGGCTCGTTGTGGCTGTTACCCAGAGTAAGCACATTTGAAATACAGATGCAGAGTCAATATCCATAACTTTAGATACAAACATGATACATGCACACAAATAGGACAATCATATTCAGCAAATCATAACTTTTCCAATGACACTGAACATGACGCATCTTGCACAAAATGCCTCATAATTATGTCCTAATCATTTGATAATCATACCACTAGGCTGCATGTGGGGTGTAGTGCCAGGGCCTAATTTCAAGGCACAGGTGTTGGGAATGGAACTTCCCCTCTTTGTGGAACAGGAAATAACCCTCTAGCCATGGCTGGGAAAACTACCCAGACTCCCAGTGCTGAAGCCTGAACCTACTGACACTTCATTAGTTACCACCAACCCCGATCTTTGTGGCAACTGGAAACGTTATCAGTGATGATTTTATATTCTCTTCCAGGTCATTGATAAGAATGTTAAATAACACAGGGCCAAGAACCAATCCCTGTGGGAACCCCCTAGAAAGAAATCTACTCAAGCATGGTTCCCCATTTACAATCATAGTTTTTAATCTATTTAATGTATGCTGTGTTTATTTTTATCTTTCTAGTTTTCTAGTCAAAATGTTGTGCTGGACCAAGTCATATGCCTTACAGAAGTTTAGGTATATTACATCAATACTATTAAATTGCAACCAAACTTTTTGATCTCATCCAATAAGGATATCCAGTTAGTTTGATTGGATCTGTTGTCTCTGAACCTTTGTTAATTGGTACTAATTATATTACCCTCCTTTCATTCTTTATTAATTAAATCCATATTCGCTGCTCCATTATCTTGCCCAGTATCAGACTAACACTCTCGTAATTAGCTGGGTCATCTCTTTTACACTTTTAAAATATTGGCACGGCATTAGCTTTAGTCCAGTCTTCTGGAATTTCCCCAGTGTTCCAAGTCCTAATTATAATCACCATTAAAAGTCCACCACACTCCTCCACCAGGTCTTTGAAAACTCTTGAGATACAAGTTATCTGGACCTGCTTATTTAAACATGTCTAACTGTAATAGCTGCTGTTCAACATCCTCGTGAGTTATTGTTGGAATGGAAAGACTGTCGTCGTCAACGTCTTATATGACTTACATCATCCGTTTTTCTCCAGATCCAGGAGAGAAATATTTATTGAACACTTTTACCTCTTCTACATTATTTTTGATAATTCTGCCATTTCCATCTAGTAATTTGCCACTTCCATTGTTAGGATTAATTTTGTACTTAATATACTTTTTAAAAACTTCCTTCTTATTTTCATTAATTGGTCATTGATTTCTGATAGCTTCCCTTGCCAACTTTCTACAATTCTGACCTTCTATTCTTTACTATTAACTTCCCCTTTCTTCCATATATTTTATTTGGAGAGTGGTGGGATTCCTACCAGGGAGCCACCAGCAGGGTCCAGACACAGCCCCATCTCCTATATTAAGCTCTGGCTAGTAGCTATGTGATAAACGTGAAGAGCCTGCCTCCGTCTGTCAGCTGGGAGACACAGAGGTTCTCTCTTTCCACCCTCTGATGCCTCCTGGCTGCTCTAAGCAAGGTGGGGTGGGACTCTGTTAACATGTACCTCACAGAGCTTCCATTTACCTGGTGCTGCTGTTCCGTGAATAGTGGGGTTGTGAGTGGGGCAGCAGGTACTGAGTGTTGGACTCTTGCTCTTTCAGGGGCCGGTGACCTTCGAGGAGGTGGCTGTGTATTTCACCAGGGAAGAGGGGGCTCTGCTAGACCCCGCTCAGAGAGCCCTCTACAGGGATGTCATGCAGGAGAACTATGAGACGGTGACCTCGCTGGGTAAGGAGTCCTGTCCCCTGGCTTATTAGAAGCTGTGGGGTCTCTGAAGAACCTGAGTAGTAATAACTTTATACCTTTATTTGTCATACAAGTTTCCTGGCTCCCCCTTTTTTTGCCTTATCTCCCACCCACTAGTATCATTTTTGGACATGTGCCTTTTTGGTGCCGTCAGTCATTTTAAAATTGCATTTAATGTATCCTTATTGGATACATTAATAACTGTAGCTTTCATGCCCATTCCTCATTTTAAGAGGAAAATATACCTCCTATAGAATTCTAAATTGAGTAAATAGGTGTATGACTCATGCATGGCTTGTGTGACAGTCAGATGAGCTCCTATTTTGATAGGAGAGCGTATAATGTTGCCATTCAGGACCCCACGGATGAAGGGAGAACAGAGCTGTGGGAAGGGAGGAGAAGAGGGGAGTAGATAATTCTGGGGTGTCAGGACATGGGGAGGGTGTGTGCAGGGTTAGAGCTAAGAAGCAGCAGGGAGGGACGAGGTTGTGAGAGACGAGGAGGGAACACAAGAATCTCCCAAGGTGCTGGGAGGTGTTGCTGGCTGAGAGTAATGGGAAGAAGTGGAGAGGAGTGTGCAGGAAGTGCACCGAGGAAGTGGCTCGTTGTCAGGTGCTGAAGCTAAGTGGCCTGTCCTTGTGGAAGAGTGGGAGCCCTTGGGGGGTCTAGTGCACTCAAGGGGCACCTCCCAAGGACTGTTTAAAAGCCTGGGCATTGCACAGATCCTATGGATCCATGACAGTGCCAGAGGTTCAGCCTTATGGGAAAAATATATAAAACAAGAAAAGGATCTAAATGCGTGTTTACCATCGCTCCCTCTCAGTCCTCATGGGAATCCCTGATCTGTTCCAAAGTGTATTAAAACCTTCCTTAAAGGCTTACCTCTTGGTTATCAGGTCATGTCCATTTGGTAGAGGGTTTTCCCTTCACCCTCCCACTTCCCTGGTTCTTGTCACGCAGACAGCAAGCAGCAAATGACCAGAAGTCTGAAGCACAGATAATGCGATGTTTATTGGGGTTATTTCCAAGCAAGCATGTTCCACTGCCCTAATGAACTTACACCTAGAAAAAATAATTATGCAGCAGACAGAAACAATTAGAGAACCAGACAGATTAACAAGGTTAAAGTGGTGGCCATAAAGATAAAACAGTACAGAAATGAGGGTTTCACAACCATTGATAAGTGATTTCTTGCCAGACAGGCTGCTATCAAACTAAGTTTTCTTTATCCATCTTAAGATCTGTATCTTTATCTGGTGGCGATGGGCACTATCAGGACAGGATCATCTTCCTAACAGCCCAATAGCACCTTATTTCCGTGTGACTGGTTAGGGATGTGAGGATGTGACCCTTCGCTTCCCAGCTTATGGCTGCCCCTGCTGCTTAGCCAAAGGCCTTAGCCTAAGAACAAGGCCTCAGCCTATCCTAGTGAGAGAAGGCCCAGACACAGGCACACTGAGATTTTGATAATTAGCTAGTTACAGGGGTATAAAGACAAAGTGATAAAAATACACCTACGTTCTTAAAGTCTAGGCTTTACAGGCAGGCCTGAATATCTCTATTCTAACAGTGAGTTCTACCCCTTCCCCCATTCTGTGTCTGTCCTGTCTATTTAGATCGGGGTCGGTAACCTTTCAGCAGTGCTGTGCCGAGTCTTCATTTATTCACTCTAATTTAAGGTTCCGTGTGCCAGTAACACATATTAATGTTTTTAGAAGGTCTCTTTCTATAAGTCTATAATATAGAACTAAACTATTGTTGTATGTAAAGTAAATAAGGTTTTTAAAATGTTTAAGAAGCTTAATTTAAAATGCAGAGCCCCCCCGACCAGGGGCCAGGACCCAGGCACTGAAAATCAGCTTGTGTGCCGCAGGTTGCCTACCCCGATTTAGATTGTAAATTCTTCAGGGCATGGGCCATCTACTATTCTTTGTTTGCACTTTGCCTAGCACAATGGGGACCCACTGTTAGTTGGTCCTTAGGCACTAAGGTAATGAATATGATTTGTTATAATAGTAACTCTCCTGCCACTTTGAGCCAAGGAAGATGGCCGTGGGATGCATAGCCTTATTTGGGGTGTGTTAGTAATGTTGATTTGATTTATCAACTTAATTTAATTTGTATTGTAATTATTTTAATTAATTAATAATACTTAATCATTTATATTAATTAATATGGGTTTAGGCTTGCCAATTTGTTTAATCAGAAGATAAAAGTTCGTGTTTCGAATCGGGTTCCACAGAATTGATAAAGGGACCTTCGGGGGTATGACAGGAAGCTCACAGGGAGACAGATATAGTCATAAAGACTTTATTAAACTCAATGAAATAGTAAGTAAATTGTAAAACAGGTAGAATTACAGAGTTACAATTGTATTACTGTTATTCAGGAGATACATATAATGATACAATATTATGTGCTGCAAACTTTGGTTAATATTCACACCCTGTTTTGATAAACTGCTGTTGGCCTCGCCTCTGGCGGTTCTGGTTTCACAGCTCTTGCAAGGGAAACTAATGCAAAGAGCTGTCAAATCTACTTTGGAATTTACTTTTTAGGTCAACTAAATAATCTGATACACAAATTATAATAAAGTTTAGAGAGACCAAGCTTAGCCGAGTCCCTTTTGAACTTAAAGTTTGAAAAGAAAATAAGTGCGATCTATTACTGGTTAATAGCTGTCGTAGATGGATAGCGTGAATACGTAGTTGAAGATGGTGAAGTGTAGAGAAGAAGGAGGAGGTCGAGGTGGGGGTGGGGATACCATAGTGAGGTAGGTTACCTCTTTTTATAGAAATAAATGCCGGAAATCCTTCCTCTTATGCCCAAATTTCAGTCTTCCCCCATAGAAATGTTAGGGTACGCTTACTCCATAGGCTAGTGTGTATGTGCGTATGGATGACAGGTATCTGTGCACTTGTGGGGTACTTGTTCAGTCTGTGAGTGCAACTTTGAAAAATCCCCTTTGCTATTCTTCATTGTCTGTTGGTCTAGGTAAAGGGTCTTAGACCTAAGCGTAGGCACTTTATTTGAGCATAGGAAAAACAGTTCCTTTTCTGGGTAACAGGGCACAGGATGTAGCTGTGCTAACTTTGCTTTAGCTTAAAATGCAGGTTTTTGGCCTGTAGGTTTCTTGCATTACAGCCAAATGTATTTTTAATATGAATTAATAAACCTATCACAATACTGTACTTATAAGAAAAGAGATATTGATGCAGGCAAGCAGATGAATCCTGAGAGCTACAGATGTTACTGTCTAAAAATGAGATGGGGTTAAAACTATGGAATATTCTTTGTGACAAGTATCCCACAAATTCCACTGACCTCCCTTGTTTTCTTTGCCTGCAGTAGGGTTTCCAGTTTCCAAACCTGATGTGATCTCGCAGCTGGAACGAGGGGAAGAGCCATGGGTCCCGGACCTCCAGGGCTCTGAGAAAGAAGTGCTCCCGAGAGCTGCCTTTGCAGGTGAGGAATTGGTTAAACAACTCAACAACTGCTTAGGAATGCAGGAAACATTTGGGATGCCTTACAAAGACCCTGTGAGCTCTTCAAGGTCAGGATTGTTCCCTGCAGATGTGGAATCATTATGGCAGATGTCACTCATGGCTTCCCTCCTATTATGACTGACAACTGGCAGCAGGTCGCTCCCTGATCTCACTTTCCCCTGAGAGTTATGGTGCAATGAGGAGCCAGAACTGATGCCTTCCTCTCTTCTCTGTGGAAGGGTTTGGGGAAAATCAGCTCCTGATAGGTTTGATCTCTCCCACATATATTTTGGTTTGTTCATCCCTTTTTCCATTCCTCTCTCTGACATTTCCTTTTTCTCAGGCACAGGGAGTGACCTATGTCTGGATTCTCTCTGTCTCCCATCCGGCAATGGGATGGTGAGTGAGAACGAGGAGGAAAAACCCCAGCAGGAAGACACTGTGCAAGTAGATGCAGATTGGATGTTATCAGGAAGATCCAAAGGGAATGTTTTCAGGAGTTGTGCACTCCCAGAAAACACAAAAGCCTGTGAGACTCAGCAGAGGCCAGAGGAAAACTACAATAGCCACTCAGCCCTTATTCCACGCAACAGAATCAACTTGGAAGAGAGACGCTACATGTGCCATGAGTGCGGGAAAAGCTTCAAGCGGAGCTCTGTCCTGAGTGCACACAGGAGAATCCACACAGGGGAGACGCCCTACACGTGCGCTGAGTGCGGGGGAAAAGCTTCATTTGGAGCTCTCACCTTATCACACATCAGAGAATCCACACAGGGGAGACGCCCTACACGTGCTCTGAGTGCGGGAAAAGCTTCGGGCGGAGCTCTCACCTTCTCAGACATGAGAGAATCCACACAGGGGAGACGCCCTACACGTGCGCTGAGTGCGGGAAAAGCTTCGGGCGGAGCTCTCACCTTATCAGACATGAGAGAATCCACACAGGGGAAACGCCCTACACGTGCGCTGAGTGCGGGAAAAGCTTCAATCGGCGCTCAAACCTTATTACACATCAGAGAATCCACACAGGGGAGACGCCCTATACGTGTTCTGAGTGCGGGAAAAGCTTCGATCGGAGCTCCCACCTTATCGCACATCAGAGAATCCACACAGGGGAGACGCCCTACACGTGCTCTGAGTGCGGGAAAAGCTTCGGGGACAGCTCTGTCCTTATCAGACATCAGAGAATCCACACAGGGGAGACGCCCTACACGTGCTCTGAGTGCGGGAAAAGCTTCAGGTTGAGCTCTCACCTTATGAGACACGAGAGAATCCACAGAGGGGAGATGCCCTACACGTGCTCTGAGTGCGGGAAACGCTTCAATCGGAGCTCACACCTTATCACACATCAGAGAATCCACACTGGGGAGATGCCCTACACGTGCTCTGAGTGTGGGAAAAGCTTCAATCAGCGCTCAAACCTTATCACACATCAGAGAATCCACACAGGGGAGACGCCCTACACGTGCTCTGAGTGCGGGAAAAGTTTCAGGCTGAGCTCTCACCTTATCACACATCAGAGAATCCACACAGGGGAGACGCCCTACACGTGCTCTGAGTGCGGGAAAAGCTTCGGGCAGAGCTCAAACCTTATTACACATCAGAGAATCCACACAGGGGAGATGCCCTACACGTGCTCTGAGTGCGGGAAAAGCTTCGGGCAGAGCTCAAACCTTATTACACATCAGAAAATCCACATGAGAGAGAACTGTTATAAATCCCTTGATTAGGGCTGGAGAAAGATTTTTTTATTTGTTTTTTTTAAATCACATTTGTGAATTCCCACACAGTGATTTTTGTACCATCTTCACCGTGGTGTCTCAGCTCCACCAGATCAGTTGCCTGCTTCTGCCTTTTGCAGCTCATCCTTCTTTGGGGTCAGTCCTGTGATCTTTTCTATCAGCTCCTTTCCTTTGAGTCAAATGAGTGTGTTTCCCTCCTGCCAGGAATGTTCATCACCTCCAGGTGGGAGAGAGGTTTGATCCCAACAAGCTACACTGAGGCAAAAACTACCTGTGCCTGACATCCACTAGGACTGTACATGGCGTTGGCTGCTCAAATTAGTGATCTTAATGTAAAAAATTGTAGTGCAGATGCAGCCCAGGTGCAGGTGTTGCCATTCGCTTCCCCCTTGACCTGACCTAAACTCCATCAGTTTCCCTAGTCTAAACAAACCCTGAGCATCATGGTTATACTGTTCCCCCATTTCAAAGGCATTGTTAGTCATCGAGTTCACTCTTGGGGAAGAAGTTGTTTCACTCCCAGTTGCTCTGATGTTGGTTCAGGTTGTGCTGCAGAGCAGATATTTTTACTACCATTTTTCTCACTTAAAATATATTGAACTATAACAAAGAGCAGGAACAGGGCAGGGATAGGGGAAAATGTCATTTCATCCTCTGGAACAACAGAAGAAGATGGGGTAAATCAGAGGGATTCCCTTATTCCCCATCACCATCCCAATCCCCCTGTTGTGCAGTTGGTTAGGTCAGTATTTTTTCTAAAGGGCTGGGAAGAGGATTCCCTCGTAAATAACTTGTAACTAAGCAAAGTACCCATGCATTGGGCTCCCAAAGACGTTGTGGCCCAGGCCCTGCAGGAAGTGGCTCCTGAAGAGATCTCCTTCCTCATTAGCTGCATGTTGCCTGTTATTTGGGAAATACAATCCCTAGCTAGGTAGAGATGGGAAACATGGAAGTGACTTTTCTCATCAGCTCACCCCTGGGAGATGCTGCAAATGTGTAGAAAATGAAATCCGTGTTGAATGTGCTGTAGCTGCAGAAAGATACCTATTTTTAATAGAGACCTGACATTTGTTGTCTTACAGGGATTCTAAGTTGCACCTGAATTTAGTCCCTAATTTAAATCTGTGCCACCAGATTAAAGAAATAAAAGGGCATAGTTGGGGGAGTTGTACCTCACTGTCGCTACTGATCTGTTGTGCGGTTGGTGAAGAATTCTATGCCAGAGAAGTGTGAAATTACTCCAAGTAAGGTCAAAGATTTGACAAGAGCTCAGGTAGAAATTGCAGGTACTAGTGGTTGATTTTCACCCCTGAGATGGAAGCTATGGTGACCTGTGGCCCAGGTAAACTATTTTTAGAACCCCGCTCCCTAGTTAAGTGGCATTGGTCACACTCCTGAAGGACGCCATGATTAAATTGGGCACAACTGTCCTTTACCATTTGGATCCAAAGTTAGATGAAGCACAGAGAGAAACAGCTGATTCCTTCAGAGCCATTCCGCGCCTACGGGTCCCAGTCTGGCTGCCTTGTTGGACAAGATGCACTTCCTGCTGGCCAAACAATGGTAGCCAACGAGGGAATGTATCAGATGCAAGGTGATAGGGAGGTGGTGACCTCACAGAGAGATGCTGACATCAGCCAGGCAGGACCGGGGCGAGGGGCCAGGGAAACTTCAGAGACCCCTGTGGTTTTGCTTCAGCAAGTCTCCTTCTCCAGGTCTCTCTTTGAGGACTGAGGGAGTATTCGGGTTCATGGACGTGAGTGCCAGGAGGAACCTCTTTCGAGTTTTCTCCTTCCCTTCTAGTGATTTTACTAGAAAACAGCCGTCCCTGTTTAGAAGGTAAGAGCCTCCTGGAGGTTTGAAACCTGTTTAGTCTGATCCATCTGGTGACAGGGGAATTCTAGGCATGGAAAACACGAGCTTAAGGAGGCAGAAGTTTATTGAGCACCTGGGATTTTGTCCCTTAGAATCACTGGGGACATTAGGATTTGTTGTTTTTGTTTCACCTTTTCCTCCATCCCTCCCTCCTTTCTCTTCGTCTCTTGCTTCTTTTGTCCTTTCTCCTGTTCTCCTCCCAACATTAGGAGGGAGGGGTGTGTGTGGGTGTGTGTGTGTTGCAGGGGAGGGCTCTGCAGCTCCCACTGTGGGAGGTCCATCCAAAAATGTGGGGCTGAAATAGAGCTCGGGCAGTGATCCCCACTAGTGACCTGGGCCATCCTTTGGGCTCTCTGGTGAGAACCCTCAGCCTCCCGTCCTCAGTCTCTACCCTGATTGGCTGAGCAGGGGGTTATTGACAGGGAGGAGACTCAGGTCCTTGTTCTTCTCTTTTAAGACCAAGGAAATAAGTCAGAACCAGTTCTGTGTTTGATTAATTTTGCTGCTTCTCTGCATTAATGGTCTCTGAGCAGTTCATGATTCTCTCTAACATTGCAGTTCTCCTCAAATACTTGCTGAATAATTACTGTCACTGTTGTTGGTCTGGAGCTCATCTGAGAGCACTTTACTCAGGTCATTCAATGTCTGAAATTCAAGATCTGATGGTTAGTTTGAAAATCAGGGCTCTTGGGTCCTATTCCCAACTCTGCCCCTGCCTGGGCATGTGACCTAGGAGAATTGACTTCTCTTTTCTCAGCCTTAGCTTCTCCCTCTTTCAAGTAGGGATAATAATGATCCGCTCCTACCTACCTCAACACACTCACTCTTCCCCAAGACACACACTATCTCTCCCCACACACACACACAGTCTCCACACTGCAGTTGAAAAGCAGCTGGCAATCTAGTAGGATGCCCAGGGAACAATCGGAGAGAGAAACCTGCATGACTGAAAGTGCAGCCATGGAGACACCACACACCAGCCTTGCCTAGCTGGCAAGAATCAAACCTCCACAGAAACACCCTGTGGCTTCTAACCCAGCTCACTAAGGCCTCAGCCACAACCACTTAACACAGGGGCCTTTCTACACTCTGGTTCTGTTCTCACTGAAGGGTCATTTCCAATTGTTTGCTCAGACCAGCTTCCCCAGCACACTCACTGCTGTGCAGCTCTGTACGTGTGGCCATGGCTGAGCAGCCAGAGTTCCTGCCCATTTCCCTACTGGCTGGAGCATGGCTAGAGTGTGTTTGTGGTTAATGACGTTGCAGTAGATGGTTCGTTTCCTGCCTTGGCAATTCAGACGGACCCTTCTCCAGCACATCAGTCCCTGGCTGGGTCTCCTGGGCAGTGGAAAACATCCCTTGTTTGGCCCTGCCAAGGGGATCGTGCAGAGCTGAGACATCCCTAGGCTTGGATCAAAGGGGGAGTTGGATGGAATTTATCACACAACCCTCCCTGCTCCCCAGAGCCCCACGGGGAGAAGCTAGGGAAGGGGGAGTCATTCCTCCCCTGCGCTTCCAGAACAGCTGCTAGGACTCCTTCCTGCCAGCTACTCACCCCTGGATCCATCCTCAGCTCCTGGGATCGTCCTGCTTCAGAGGCCTGGCGGGGCGGAGGGCGTCACTGCACCGTCTGACACACACGGGAGGTTTCTGGAATTGAAGGAAGGAGAAGAAAACGGAGAGGAAAGAAACAGAGAGAAAACGCCTCGTCTCTCCCCTCCCCCTCCCAGCAAGACATGTTACCAAGGACCAGCGTTAGGGGAAATGGTGCCCTGGGTAAACCTTGTACTTTGGCCCTTCCCCGTCGCCCCTGGACGAACCCCCTCCCCCTTTACCCCCAGCTCCTGCACTCCCGACCCTTGCACCTCCCCCACCCCTAACTCTGCCCCCTCCTGTGCCCTAACCCCTACGCTGTGTCCCCTTTGCCCTTAACTCCTGCACCCCCCTCCTGTGCCCCCAGCCACTGCCCCTCTCCTGCACCCCCTTCACCCCTAACCCCTGCACCCCCTCCTGTGCCACCAGCCACTGCCCCTCTCCTGCACCCCCTTCACCCCAACCCCTGCGCCCCCTCCTGTGCCACCAACCACTGCCCCTCTCCTGCACCCCCTTCACCCCAACCCCTGCGCCCCCTCCTGTGCCCCCAACCCCTGCATCCTCTCCTGTGCCCCCAGCCACTGCCCCTCTCCTGCACCCCCTTCAACCCCAACCCCTGCACCCCCTCCTGTGCCCCCAGCCACTGCCCCTCTCCTGCACCCCCTTCAACCCCAACCCCTGCACCCCCTCCTGTGCTACCAGCCACTGCCCCTCTCCTGCACCCCCTTCATCCCTAACCCCTGCGCCCCCTCCTATGCCACCAGCCACTGCCCCTCTCCTGCACCCTCTTCACCCCAACCCCTGCGCCCCCTCCTGTGCCCCCAGCCACTGCCCCTCTCCTGCACCCCCTCCACCTAACCCCTGCGCCCCCTCCTGTGCCCCCAGCCACTGCCCCTCTCCTGCACCCCCTCCACCTAACCCCTGCGCCCCCTCCTGTGCCCCCAGCCACTGCCCCTCTCCTGCACCCCCTTCACCCCAACCCCTGCGCCCCCTCCTGTGCCCCCAGCCACTGCCCCTCTCCTGCACCCCATCCCCCCAACCCCTGCGCCCCCTCCTGTGCCCCCAGCCACTGCCCCTCTCCTGCACCCCCTTCACCCCAACCCCTGCGCCCCCTCCTGTGCCCCCAGCCACTGCCCCCTCCGGCACCCCCTTACCCCAACCCCTGCACCCCCTCCTGTGCCACCAGCCCCTGCCCCTCTCCTGCACCCCCGTCACCCTAACCCCTGCACCCCCTCCTGTGCCACCAGCCACTGCCCCCTCCTGTACCCCCTTCACCCCTAACCCCTGCGCCCCCTCCTGGGCCCACGTGGGGACACTGACCTGTGTGCATGGAGCAGGTGGCATTGCTCCTCCCTGGAACGCTGCTCCTCTGGGCACCCCTAGGGGCTGGGGGACGGGGCGGGGGGGGGGGGAGAAGCGACATCATCCGAGCTCCCTGCACCCAGGTCACGTTCCTCAGCCGGGCTGCGTCAGGGGAGGGCAGAGAGCAGCAGCTTCTGATGCTCCCTGCACAGCCCAGCCCAGGTGGGGAAAGTGACCAGGACGCATGGGGCACATAGTGTTGCTCCTCGCTCCCCCCACCCTCTGTGGGGCCACGGAGGAGCATTGGGGCAGGGGAGAGCAGTGAGCACCCTTTGCATGACCACACGGTGCCCTTTGACCCCCTGGAGCCCTGGGCGGCTGCCGGGGGCCCCACCCCTAAGGCCAGCCGGGCTCCCCAGCATGAACAGCAGAGACACACAGAGACTGGCCACACACTCTGTCCAGCCATCGCCATTGCAGGAGAGAAGGTGTCCATGGAATCGAATGCCCTGGCTCAGACAAGAGACACAGGGAGGTTTTGCTGTTCATGGATCCACGCAAAGGACATTGTGTCTCTGTGTGAAAATAGGGACGGAAATGAAACACCCGCCTGGTGGTGCCCAAGGCGGAAGGGACCCCGTATCGGATTAGAACAGGACACGTTCTCAAGCAGCATGTTTCTCACTCTGCCCGTCTGTCCGGTTTGATGATTATCAATGGAAATATTTTGCCATTGGGTCCTGTGTTTACACAGACATTGACATTTACCAACAAACACGTAATTCTCCCCGTCCTGCCTAGCCTGCAGGGGGGGAGTGTAGAAGGACAGAGTCACTCTGCCCAGAGCCCATGCCAGGCCTGGGCTCTCCATGCTGCCCACTTCCCACAACACTGGGATCCTTCCCTGACCTCCCCCCAGACCTCTGCCCCCCACCCCCACTGCTGGGCTCCCCTCCCCACACTGTCCAACTCCCCTGCATCCAGGATCCCTCCCCACTGCCCTCCTCCCGCTGAGCAAAAACTCGACATTATTCCAGGGCCGCCCACAGGATTCAGGGGGCCTGGGGCAAAGCAATTTTGGGGGCCCCTTCCAGACAAAAAAGTTGCAATACTGTAGAATACTGGATTCCCGTGGGCAGCGGCGTAGCCAGGGTCTCACATGAGGGGAAGCGAACACATAAAAAAAGGCACCACCCAACATATCAAATTACTAATTACATCCGCTCCCTCCCACTTCCTGCCCCCTTCAGAACCCTCAACACCCCCCCACTCCTTGTCCCCTGACTGCCCCCTCCTGGGACCCCGGTCCCTGACTACCCCCTAGAACCCTACCTGTCCCCTGACTGCCCCGACCCTTATCCACACCCCTGCCCCGAGACAGACTGCCAGGACTCCCACACCTATCCAACCACTCCCCACCCCCTGACAGGACCCCCAATATACACCAAGACACACCCCGTAATCCAAAGTGGGGGGGGGCGGGGCAGGGACCACACACCGCTCCTGCCATTGAGGGTACATGGGCAGCTGCTTCTGCCCTGGCACCTGGCTCTAGTGTGTAGCCAGAAGCCCTGGCGAGCAGGCGGAGGGATCCTGCTAGCAAAGGGAGCGTTTGATTTTAGAGTCTGATCCAAACAGACCCAGCAGAGAACACAACAATAGCCCTGCCTCTGCCATCCCAGCACAGGGTCTATAAACAAGAGAGGCAGAGCCGTGCTTGATACCGTGCATGGGGTGGAGAGGGAGCACAGACCAGGGACGGGGCATGGAGAAAAACCACAGAGAGGGAGAGAAGGAGGAAGTGAGGAAGGAGGAGAAGCCAGGACTGTGTCTCTGGAGGGAAGGCGCGTTCGGATGCAGCATGTTAATGAGACCCTTGCGAACACAAGGGAAAGAAGCAGGGAAGGGACTGCAGAGGACAAGCCGGGCTACTCACTCAGTCTCCCCTGTGGGGCCCTGTGGCATTGGGTAGCAGGGCCCAGGAAATGAAAATCTCTTAACCACGCAGAATTGTTAACTGCTCCCAAATCCTTTTGTGCCAGGGCCGCAAGCTTAGAAGAGCTTAAGCTGTGAGCTGCATGGACGGCCTCAAGAAACCTCTCTTGTGCGGAGCCTCAAGCAGGTTTGCATTGTGTGACCCTGATGAAAAGCCCAGCAGAGAAAGCTTCCAACTGTCCCAGCTCTTTCAGCCACGTTTGGGGCCTTTAAATCACTCAGGCTGCATCTTCCAACTAAAATGCATTAACAATACAGCTCAGGCAAGCGGGCCGGGGGCCGGGCAGGCTGCCGGGCCAGCTGATAGCACTTCCCGCTAACGGCTGCTTTTCTAGTCTTGTGTTTTGCTGTTGGACAGAGGCCCAGACGTCCTCTCATCTAACCCCCCCTGCTCCCTGACTGCCCCAGCCCGCAGAAAGTCCCCACCCCGAACCATCCAACCCTCCCCCTGCTCCCTGACTGCCCCCCAGGACTCCTCTTAGCACCCGGCAGCTCGAGCCGCTGGCTGCCTCTGGAGCCAAAGTTAAACACGTGCCAGCACACATCCCCTCCCCCGCAGCGTGCTGAGGCAGCGGGGGGTGGGTGTGTGTGTGTGTGCAAGGGGGGGTCTGGCTGCTGGAGCCCCAATGGGAGCAGCTCAATCAGGCCCCGGCGGCCAATCAGCAGTGCCGCACTCTGCAGGGGCGGGGGGGGGGAGGATTCCAGATCTTTCCACCTTATTCCAAATTCCTCCTAAGGCGCCACTTTGGGGGAATGTGCTCAGTGGGGGAGCGGCAGCCCCCCCAGCTCCCCCCAGCTACGCTTCTGCTTGTGGGGGCCCCTGCAAGACCCAGGGCCTGGGGCAAATTGCCCCACTTGCCCCCGCCTCTGGGCGGCCCTGCTAGCAGCTCTTCTGGGAGCGCAGGGGAGGAATGACTCCCCCTTCTCTAGCTTCTCCCCGTGGGGCTCTGGGGAGCAGGGAGGGTTGGGTGATAAATTCCATCCAACTCCCCCGCTGATCCAAGCCGAGGGGCGTCTCAGCTTCCACGATCCCCTTGGCAGGGCCAAACAAGGGATGTTTTCCACTGCCCAGGAGACCCAGCCAGGGACTAATGGTCGCCCCAGACTTTCCCTTTCTCCCTTCTGGGAAATCAAGTTCAAGTTTTACAAGGAGCTAAAGAAGCCTCAACCCTGCATCTGAATTAATGTCAATTTCTCACTGCCTGTCAGAAACAAATGTCATTTCAATCCCAGGTGAGTCCACGTCAGTCATTCCTCAGCCCGATTCCTTCACCCTCCTGCCTTAGCTTAGGGCATTGCACCACCCTGTGGGCGTTTCATGTCCCTCCTCAGTTTCACACAGAGACACAATTTCCTTTGCATGGATCCATGAACAGCAAAACCTCCCTGTGTCACTAGTCTGAGCCAGGGCATTCGATTCCATTGAAACCTTCTCTCCTGCAATGGCAACGGTCAAACAGAGGGGACGTGGCCACCTTCAGCCCTGGCAGTGAGATATTCCCTCTCCTCTTTCTTCATGCTGCTGTTGTTATTCCATAAAACATGAACCATGGAATAAAAAGCTGAGTTTACTCCAGGGGAGGAAAGAAAGGAGCCACCAACTCCCCAAAAAATCTCAGTGCCCCAGAGAAAAGCTGCCTCTGTTATTGGAACTAATGATGTGCTGGAGATATGTTGGGAAAAGGGACTGTCTGAATTGCTAAGGCAGGAAACAAACAATCTATAGCAACATCATTAACCACAGACACACTCTAGCCATGCTCCAGCCAGTGGGGAAATGAGCAGGAATTCATAAAGTCAACTATAAAAATGATACACATCTAGAAATAGCATAATTATAATGAGCCAATCAGAACCTCTCCTTAGACCCCTTACACTACAACCTTTCTACAATATTGGCTACAAATAGAACAGCGGTCGCAACGGTGATCTATACGGTTATAGATTATGTCAATAATGTCACAGGAGGTGACACGGCATCAGTGAGACTGATACTGGAATAGCCTCCAGTTTTGGTGTCGTACTTTGAAAAACATGTTGTGAAATTAGAGTTTGGGGCTGCAAAGAGCCACCAAATGTTCTGACGGCTGGAGAAAAATGCCTTCTAGTGAGCTATTGAAAGAGCTCAACCTGTTTAGCTTATCAAAAGAAGACTGAAAGGTGACTTCATTGAAGTGTTGAAGTGCCTTAATGGAGAGAAAAGATTGGGTATTAAAGGGCTCTTTAATCTAGCAGAGAAAGGAATAACAAGACCCAATGGCTGGAAGATGAAAAAAGACAAATTCATATTACAACTAAGGCACAAATATTCAACAGTCAGGATGATTCACCACGGGAACAAGCTACCAAGGAAAGTGGTGGATTCTCCATCTCCTGATGTCATTTAATGAAGACTAGATGCCTTTCTGCAATGTGTTTGCCCCAAAAGTAGCAATTGTGTCCTACAGGAGGCCTGTGATATGCAGGGGGTCAGATTAGATGCTCTAATGGTCTCTTCTGGCCATAAAGGCGACTCATTTCTGACAAACTGAGTGTAGCATTGGGAGCAGCGTCTGATGTTTCCCTGTCTAGCCGGCTTGCTGCCTAGAACGAACGCTCCTTGAGTGGGGTGATCCACAGGGAGTAGCTCAAACCTGCAAAGTGCCTGGCCAGGGGCAGGACATTGGCACAGCAAGGGAGGGGTGTGGCAGTGACATCACAAAGGCCTTTGGCAGGACCTCAGACTATTGGTCCAAGGTGGTGGGGAGGTGGTGACCTCACAGAGAGATGCTGACATCAGCCAGGCAGGACGGGGCGAGGGGCCAGGGAAACCTCAGAGACCCCTGTGGCTTTGCTTCAGCAAGTCTCCTTCTCCAGGTCTCTCTTTGAGGACTGAGAGAGTATTCGGGTTCACGGACGTGAGCGTCAGGAGGAACCTCTTTCGAGTTTTCTCCTTCCCTTTTAGTGATTTTACTAGAAAACAGCCGTCCCTGTTTAGAAGGTAAGAGCCTCCTCGAGATTTGAAACCTGTTCAGTCTGATCCATCTGGTGACAGGTCACTTCCCTTCTCTATACCTCAGGCTCCTCCCCATCTGCCCAATGGGAACAGGGACAGTTCTCGAATTCTGGGTAGTCGTGAGCCTGAGTGAGATAAGGGGCGATAAAGCCCTCTGTGAAGGAGAAAGGGCAGTTTCACAGTGTTTAGCACCAAGGAATTCTAAAGTTTGCTAAAATGTCTAGTCTGTGGAAACAAGAAATGGTCGGGGCCAAACTTTTTAACCATTGCCTTTTCTAAAGCCCATTCAGGGATGTGAGTCTCTGTCTTTTCGGTACCTGGGGTTCTTTGCCAGCAGGAGAGAAGAGGTTCCTGCCTCCATTTTTGTGGCCTTAACAAACCAGGTGTTGTGCCCCAGTTCTCGTCAGTGATCCCTGAAAAAGAACATCTTCCCATCCATGAACAAGACAGGACCTATCTTTGAAAGGGGAACAAAGAGACCCCTGGGACTTGCAGACTAGCTAGCCTCACTTCCATAGCTGGAGAGATACTGGAATACATTCTTAAACAATCAGTTTGCCAGCACCACCTAGAATCATAGAATCTCAGGGTTGGAAGGGACCTCAGGAGGTCATCTAGTCCAACCTACAGGATAATTTGATTCTTAGGACGAGTGAGCATGGATTTGTCAAGAACAAATCATCCCAAACCCAGCCTCTTTCCTTCTTTGGCAGGGTTCCGGGCCTAGTGGAGGTGAGTAAACTGTATGAATGATGAGTTGGAAAATGGAGTGGAGAGTATCGTTCTAAAATGTGCAACTGACACCAAGCACTTTGGAGCACAGGATTGGAATTCAAAACGCCCTTAACAAATTGGAGACTTGGTCTTCTTGAGCCAAACCCCATGGCTGGGCCCCTCTCTCTAGACTGGGCTGAAGTGAAACCCCAGAGCCAGACACTCCTCCTCCTGGGCAGTGCGCTCCGACCTTGAATGGTCAGATGCTGCTTAGCACTGTCAGAGCAGCTTTGGCTGGGGGATTCTCCCAGCACTTTCCAATAGCGGGAAGGTACGAAATCCCCATTTGCCTGCTGGGGACGGAGCCCTAGAGGGGGGGAGCAACTTGCCCAGAGTCCCCCAGGAAAAGGAAAACAACCAGCAGTGGAACCAATAGGAAACCCAGCAATGGAACTCAGGAGTCCTGGGGGTGTGCTAGGGTGACCAGATGTCCCAATTTTATAGGGACAGTCCCAATTTTGGGGTCTTTTTCTTATCTAGGATCCTATTACCCCCCACTCCCTGTCTCGATTTTTCACACTTGCTGTCTGGTCACCCTCGGGTGGGCACATGTGTGGGTCCCAGCTGCTCCCTGCCCCCCTCATTGAAGCAGGTGTGCAGGGTTACTGCCCTGGGAACTGCAGGGCACCAGTGGACATGGGTATGGCTGGAGGCAGGGCAGGGGCTGGCTGGAGGTAGGGTCTGGCTGCAGGCAGGGCAAGGGGTGCGGGGCTGGCTGAAGACAGGGGTGTGTGGGGCAGGCTGGCTGGCTTCAGGCAGGGACACAGGGGGGTGCATCAGGGGTTGGCAGGGCTGGAGACAGAGGAGTGTGGGACTGACTGGCTTCAGGCAGGGGGGTGTGGCAGGAGTTGGCTGGAGACAGGGCAGGTTGTGCACGGCTGGGGGTGTGTGGGGGCTGGCTGGCTTTGGGTGGGGCCACAGGGGGGTGCGGCAGGAGTTAGCTGGAGACAGGGCAGGGGGTCTGGCAGGGGCTGGCTGTGGGCTGGGGGTGTGGAGCTGGCTGCAGGCAGGGCAAGGAGGACGCGACTGGTGCGGGCAGGGCAAGGAGGACGCGGCTGGTGCGGGCAGGACGCGGCTGGTGCGGGCAGGGCAAGGAGGACGCGGCTGGTGCGGGCGGCTGGTGCGGGCAGGGCTGCAGGCAGGGCATGGGGTGCGGGGCTGGCTGCAGAGAGGGGCTGGCTGCGGGCAGGGCAAGGGGTGCAGGGCTGGCTGCAGGCAGGGGCTGGCTGCAGGCAGGGCATGGGGTGCGGGGCTGGCTGCAGGCAGGGCATGGGGTGCGGGGCTGGCTGCAGACAGGGGCTGGCTGCGGGCAGGGCAGGGGGGTGCAGCAGGGGTTGGCTGGAGCCGGGGCGTGCGGGGCTGGCTGGAGACAGGGGCTGGCTGCAGGGAGGGCAGGGGGTGGAGGGCTCACTGAAAATGTCCTGAGAGGTATTTTAAGGTGAAGATAACACCATGGTTACCAGTTGACTGGCACATCCTGGGTTAAAGAAAGGAAGGGACCTGGAGTTAATAGTCTGAAGTATTTGTGTTACCAACCCTGTCGCTGTCTGACCCCCCTTCAGTGCGGAGCAGGTGTGTACGTTGCTGGGTGGAACGCACAGAATCCTGGGGAGCAGGGGCAGCTGTTTCCAGGGCAGAGAGCCTGGCACTTAGGAGACTTTCTTGACTTGCTGTTTTGAAGCAATTCAGTAAAATAACGGTGGAGCTACAATGTCTGGTCCAAAATTTCAGCCCCCCCCGGTGCAAAAACACTATTTTAGGATCTAAACAGGAGGCTTCCAGCGCTAGGACACCTGACCAGAGAGCTCAGTGGGGGCATAACAGCTGCTGACTCTGATGGTACGTCCAGACTACCAGCCAGATCGGCGGGTAGCAATCGACTTCCCGGAGTTCGATATATCGCGTCTCATCTAGACGCGATATATCGAACCCCGAACGTGCTCCCGTCACTCTCCGGCTCGGGAGCACTGGGAAGACCCGACCGTGGACGGGCCGTCACTGGGGGGGGGTCGGCCCCGCGCAGGCCCTGAACACGTCCTTATATCACTTCTGTGGCGGGAAAAGTGCTGAGGAGATGGAACGCTGAGGGCTGGTTTTGGCGGGAAAAAACGGTTTGGACTGGTTTGAGCCTGTCCCCTGATGGTAAACAAGTCCCCTCTCAGAGATGGAGTCCAGGGGTCAATAGTTCATATGCTCCAGATTGGATCTTATTGTAAAGCCAGTGATTTACCTCATAAACATCTTATTAACCAACTCATTGAACCTATTGAACAGTTTATACTTCTCACACCTAACAATGAGATAAAAAAAAAACAACACAGACAAACCTTATCGGTAACAGCTAATGTCCTAACTGGGAAATCAGCAGCGGTTTGTAGCGGGGGGAGCGCACAGTCTGAATGTGTATGACCCGACCCCAGCCCCCAGCCCCACATACCAGTGGGGCTTGGCACTCTCTGTGCATTGGTGTGGTGGCTGAGTGGTTCACCAAGCAGTGACAATCCAAGGAGGTTCCCTGAGTCAGTCTCACTCCTGAGGAGCTTCTGCACCAAAAAAATTCTGTGCACAATATTTTAAAATTCTGCAAATTTTATTTGTCAATAAATAAATGTGGAGGCTCCAGCATTGCAGGGGGGAGCACAGGCTGCTGGATGCACGGAGGTGGGAGATCACCCTGCAGCCCCCTCTCCCCTCCAGTGAAACAGACTTGGTGGTGGGGCTGCACCTCTCTGCTGCCTACTTCAGGAGCCCCAAAAAGACTCCCCAGAACTGCTCATGAGGGGCACATGTGCCTTCCCTTTGCTTCCCCATCAGGAAGTCAGAAAGCCTGAGCAGCTGGCCCCGGGCAATTTGAAAGGGCCTGGGGGCTCCTGCCACCACTACCGGCAGCACAGCAGGACTAAAGTGGATTCCTGCCCACCCTCATTCCGCACGGCGCACCACTCCCAGAAGCATCTGGCATATCCCTGCGGCCCCCGTGGGGTGTGTCTCTCGCACGCTGCCCCCACCCCAAGTGCCAACTCTGCCATTGGAACTGCGGCAATGGGAGCTGCAGGGGTGGTGCCAGCGGGCAGTGGTGCCAGGAGACCCACGCCCCCCGGGCCTCCTCCATGTAGGAGTTGCAGCCAGATGGGGGTGTGGGTCACTTTCGGGAGCTGCCCAAGATAGGTGCCACACCCCAACCCTCTGCCACAGCCCAGATCCCACACCCCGCCCACACCCAAGCTCCCTCCCAGAGCCCACCACTGCCCCCCAACTCCCTGCCCCAGCCCAGAGCCCACATCCAAACTCCCTCCCAGGGTCCGCCACCCGCCTCCCCTGCACCCCAACCCCCTGCCCATCCCAGAGCCTGCACCTCATGTACCCAAACTCCCTCCCACAGCTTTGGGGGGGGGCGAGGAAGGACAGGCAGGACTTGGACCAATTCTGGGCATCACCAAAAGTTATATAAACCTGGTGACGCTGAGCTGGAGCCCTAGTCACTGCACATCTCTCTCCTTACAGGGGGGGACTCTGTGGGGCAGGGCACTGCTGGGGGTTTATTCCGTCCTTTAATGGCTGTGGAAGGGGGAACAGGGAGAGAATTTGCTCCTCTGTTCTCTGCGGAACACGTGCAGGCAGCGGGATTATTTCCAGGGCTGTAACAAAACACAAGCTAGCAGAGGCGGGGGGAAGGGATTTCCTGCAGGATCTATTCCCAGTGCAGCTCCCAAGCTGTGCCCTGGCAAGCTGTGCCCAGGGGATTTAGATGCTTTATGTATGGGGCCTGTTGCCCCCTTACTAACATTCAGTGGGGGTGTTTGGTTGCTAGCTCCCAGCACTAAAAAGGGAGGGGTCGATGGGAAATCAGGAGCCTGAGACTGACAGTCCTCAGGAACAATGTGGAGAGACCAATGCTCCAGGTCAGCCTGATTGACAGGGCGGGCAGGCTGGCTATTCAAGGAGTCAGGAGGCCAGGGGGGTCCCGTCCTCCCTGTGAGCTGGAATTGTCTGAGTCACATGGAGTGGGGCCGAGCTAAGGAGAGAGCAGGGGACCCAAGGTGAGCTGATGGTAGCAGAGCTGCAGCCCCAAAGCCAGAGCACAGCCCAGAGAGAGCATCCCTGCTCTGGGAGCAGAGCTGTAACAACTGGAGCCAGAGAGGCCAGACAAGCAGCCCAGGGAGCTGAAGGCAGAGCAGCAGCAGCAGCCGTGCTGAGGCAGAGCGGAGCTGGAGCAGGCCGGAGCTGGGTGCGGTGAGCAGCTGGGGAGAGCGAGGGGGACCCTGGGCAGTGGGCCCAGCACAGGGAGATGCCTCAGCCAAGAGGCCCTGCAGGCCAGACTTGGAGGGGGATCGTAACCCTGACAGGGTGGGGAGAAGGGTCCTGCCACCCAGAGCCTGAGAGCGTGTGGCCACCGCCAGAGCAAGTGTCCAACCTGCAGCATCCCTGCAGCCCAGCCAGGGCCTGAGGAGGCGGCCTGGGACCTACAAGGAACAGACTGTGAAGTGCCCTGATGTCCAGAGACACTTTTTGTGATGGTCCCTGCCACAGAGCGGGGTGATGTGTTTTCCTTTAACCTTTCCCATTTTTTCTTATTTTTTAAATGTTATTGTTAATTAAATAACTTGTATTTGCTTTAAATTGTATGATGTGATCAGTGGGTCAGGGAGGTGCGCAGTGCAGAGAGAGGGACACCCTAGCCCCTGTCCTGGGTGACCACAGAAGGGTTGGGGGGGGTCGAGTCCCCCAGGAATCCTGGGCCCAGCCTTGTTGGGGTTACAAGGACTCTGCCAGACAGGAGAGTGGAAGGGGAGTCCTCAAGGGCAGGGAGGCCTCTGGGTAAAGGAAGTGGGAGCGAGGACTCAGATCCTTTTGCCAGCCCACTTCTCCGGGGTAGTGCAGAAGCCAGGAAAGTTCCCCACAATAGCAGGACCATTCCCCCACTTACATCTAGATACAGTACCAGGCACATAGGAGGATTTCCCCTTCTGAGTCATGGAAGCAGAAATTGACTTTTCCTTTCCAGATTTAGCTAATGTTCAGAAAGAGACTCTAACACCTGCCTTCCAGATACTGAACACCTCAACATTCAGGAGTGCTCAAGCTCAATTTGGGCAGCTGTTACTTCATTTCTCCCAAATCAAATATACTGATCCACTGTCATTTGCTGTAGAAAAAGTAGGATAAAATTGAGCAAGAAATGCTTCCCAGGGGATATTAGAACTGGAATTGCTATTTTCAACAGCGATTGCCATTTTTTTTCTAGTTTTGTTTGTTTGAAAGGAAGACAGTGATATTGCACTGGCAAATTCCCCATAGAAACAAAGAATAATAAAGGCACCTCAACTTTTCCTCATTTATGGAGGACAGTCTTATAATATGCATCCAGGTATCCTCCAATCACACAAGCTGAAAATTGTTCCATTTTACTGCAGTTCTGTAACCATATGGGAACCAATCCTGTCTGTGTTCTGTGCACATCCAAAATTCCTGCTGAATGACCCATCCTGGGAGCGAGTTACCAGTGACCCAGGGCTGGGGTGGAAGGAGGGTGCAGGTGGGGGGGAGCACCCAGGCCTGGGGCGGCAGGTGGTGTGTGGGTTGGGGAGCATTGGTGGGGGGGAAGGGGAGAGCCCAGATCTGGGGCAGCACAGGATGTGGGGGGGAGCCCAGGGCTGGAATGGCAGGGGGTGTGGGTTTGGGGGGGGAAGAGCCCAGGGGTGGGGTGGCAGGGGGATGCAGGTGTGGGGAGGCCCAGAGCTGCGGCGGCAGCGGGTGCAGGTTTGGGGGAACACAGGGCTCGGGCAGCAGGAGGGTGTGAGGGGGAGCCCAGGGCTGGGATGGGGGCAGCCAACATTTTTTTTGCTTAGGGCGGCAAAAAACCTAGAGCCGACCCTGCCTCCACGCACTGTGAAGTAGGTAGGAGCTGTCACGGAGTATGGGGGAGTCAGGGCCCTGCACCCCCGGGTTCCCTGCGATTCACCAGGATTCTCAGCCAGCCAGTAAAGCAGAAGGTTTATTTAGACGACAGGAACACAGCCCAAGAAAGGTCTTGCTGACACAGATAACAGGATCCCCCCCTGTTAGGTCCATCTTGGGGCCCCAGGAGCCCCATAGCCCCCATTGGGGATCAGAGGCCTGTCTGAGCTTCCCTTCTTTCCCCAGCCAGCTCCAGTCTGCCCAGCCTCCTCCAGCCCCTCCCCTCTGCTCCGCTTCTTTCCCGGGCCAGGAGGTCACCTGACCCCTTTGTCTCCAACACCTTTAGTTGCACCTTTGCAGGGGAGGGGCCCGGGCCATCAGTTGCTAGGAGACAGAGTGTCAGGCATTCGGTTGCACTGGCCTTTTGCTTTGCTAGATACTTAAGAACTTCACCCAGCATTCCCAGCCCCCAGTAAGAACAGTCCCACTTCGTCACTGGAGCGGATCATTATTATCCCTACTTGAAAGAGGGAGAAGCTGAGGCTGAGAAAGGAGAATTGACTTGTCTGAGGTCACACGCCCAGGCAGGGGCAGAGTTGGGAATAGGACCCAAGAGCCCTGATTTTCAAACTAACCCTCGGATCTTGAATTTCAGACACTGAATGACCTGAATAAAGTGCTCTCAGATGAGCTCCAGACCAACAACAGTGACAGTAATTATTCAGCAAGTATTTGAGGAGAACTGCAATGTTAGAGAGAATCATGAACTGCTCAGAGACCATTAATGCAGAGAAGCAGCAAAATTCATCAAACATAGAACTGGTTCTGACTTATTTCCTTGGTCTTAAAAGAGAACAAGGACCTGAGTCTCCTCCCTGTCAATAACCCCCTGCTTAGCCAATCAGGGTAGAGACTGAGGACGGGAGGCTGAGGGTTCTCACCAGAGAGCCCAAAGGATGGCCCAGGTCACTGGTGGGGATCACTGCCCGAGCTCTATTTCAGCCCCACATTTTTGGGTGGACCTCCCACAGTGAGAGCTGCAGAGCACTCCCCCGCCACACACACACACACACACACACACACACACCTCTCCTGCTGTTGGGAGGGGAACAGGAGAAAGGACAAAAGAAGCAAAAGACAAAGAGAAAGGAGGGAGGGATGGAAGAAAAGTTAAACAAAAAGGACAAACCCCAATGTCCCCAGTGATTCTAAGGGACAGAATCCCAGGTGCGCAATAAAATTCTGCCTCCTTAAGCTCGAGTTTTCCATGCCCAGAATTCAACTGTCACCAGATGGATCAGACTGAACAGGTTTCAAACCTCCAGGAGGCTCTTACCTTCTAAACAGGGACGTCTGTTTTCTAGTAAAATCACTACAAGGGAAGGAGAAAACTTGAAAGAGATTCCTCCTGGCGTTCACGTCCGTTAACCCGAATACTCTCTCAGTCCTCAAAGAGAGACCTGGAGAAGGAGACTTGCTGAAGCAAAGCCACAGGGGGTCTCTGAAGTTTCTCTGGCCCCTCGCCCCTGTCCTGCCTGGCTGATGTCAGCATCTCTCTGTGAGGTCACCACCTCCCCACCAATAGTCTTTGACCAATAGTCTGAGGTCCTGCAAAAGGCCTTTGTGATGTCACTGCCACACCCCTCCCTTGCTGTGCCAATGTCCTGCCCCTGGCCAGGCACTTTGCAGGTTTGAGCTTCTCCCTGGGGATCAAGGAGCGTTCGTTCTAGGCAGCAAGCCGGCTAGACAGGAAAACATCAGACGCTGCTCCCAATGCTACACTCAGTTTTTCAGAAATTAGTCGACTTTATGGCCAGAAGAGACCATTAGAGCATCTAATCTGACCCCCTGCATATCACAGGCCTCCTGTAGGACACAATAGCTACTTTTGAGGCAAACACATTCCAGAAAGGCATCTAGTCTTCATTAAATGACATCAGGAGATGGAGAATCCACCACTTTCCTTGGTAGCTTTTTCTTGTGGTGAATCATCCTCGCTGTTGGAATTTTTGCGTTTTAGTTGTAATACAAATTTGTCTCTTTTCACCTTCCGGCCATTGGGTCTTGTTAGGCCTTTCTCTGCTAGATTCAAGAGCCCTTTAATACCCAATATTTTCTCTCCATTTAGGCCCTTCAACACTTCAATGAAGTCGCCTTTCAATCTTCTTTTGATCAGAAACAGGTTGAGCTCTTTCAATAGCTCACTAGAAGGTATTTTTTCCAGTCCTCAGAACATTAGGTGGTTCTTTGCTGCCCCAGCTCCAATTTCACAACATCTTTTTCAAATGAGGACACCAAAACTGGAGGCAGTATTCCAGTATCAGTCTCACTGATGCTGTGTCACCTCCTGTGACGTTATTGACATAATCTGTAACTGTATAGATCACCATTGCGACCACTGTTCTATATTTGCAGCCAATATTACAGGGAAGTGGTCGTGTAAGGGGTCTATGGAGAGGTTCTGATTGGCTGATTATAATGATGCTATCTCTAGATGTGTGTCATTTTTTTGTAGTTGACATTATGAATATTGGCTCTATGCTGCCTGTATTTCAAACTTGTGCTCTGCTTCAGGGAATGATACCTTTGTTTAATTGATGAAAACATAAACTAGACACTTAGAGGATTGGAACTGATTTCAGCTGATGGACAGGTTTGCTAGGTTTTTATGTATTTGGACAGCAAAATGTTGAGTGCTCACATTCATTTCAACCATCTTCGTATAGTGGAGCTCCTGAACATAATGGAGAATGAACCTGGGTTTGAACAAAGGACCACTTGATCTGCAATCAAACACTCTACCCCTGAGCTATACCCCCATTACAATGGGAGTATGGAATCGTGATCTCCAGGACTCTGAAGGACAGACCCTGCTTCATCGAGCTCCTTTGCCATTCCCAGACCACAGGTGGTTTTAAAAATGGGGTTTGATTAAACTTCTTAAATGTGGTAAACACCACAGCTTGCACACCCACTGATATAGCTTCTCCCCATGACAGAGCTGCCACCGCCTGGGGAAGTGGATTGACTACACCAACAGGAAAACTCTCCCCCCTCAGCATGGAGCAGTGGTTCTCAAGCTGTGGGTCAGGACTGCAAAGTGGGTCGTGACCCTGTTGTAATGGGGTCACCAGGGCTGGCATTAGACTTGTTGGGTCCTGGGGCTGAAGCCAAAAGTCTGAGCCCCCCAACCCAGGGCTGAATCCCTCAGGCTTTGGTTTTGCCCTCCCCCCACTGGGGCTCAGTCTTTGGCACTCCCCCTGCCCCCCCAAGTGGAGGGGCTTGGTCTTTCTTTCCAGGGCTATGTATTAAGTAAGGTATTTTGGCAGAAGGAGGTTGCAGTGAAAGGACGTTTGAGAAACCCTGGCACAGAGCATCTCCATTACTGAGCTACAGCAGCATAGACTCACTGTTTGAAACATTGACCTGGCCTTAGCCTCTGAATATGTCCAGGCTTGGCTCCCTATGGCACCGTTGTGATCAGACCCTGGAAGTACAGCCATGGAGACACCACATACCAGCCTTGCCGGCAAGGATCAAACCTTTACAGAAAGACACCCATGGTTTTCTAGCCCAGCTACCTAAGGCCTCAGCCACAACCAGTTAACAGAGGGGCCTTTCTACACTCTGGTTCTGTTCTCACTGAAGGGTCATTACAAATTGTTTGCTCAGACCAGCTTCCCCAGCGCACTCACTGCTGTGCAGCTCTGTACATGTGGCCATGGCTGAACAGCAAGAATTCCTGCCCATTTCCCCACTGGCTGGAGCATGGCTAGAGTGTGTTTGTGGTTAATGATGTTGCTGTAGATTGTTCATTCCCTGCCTTGGCATTTCAGACAGTCCCTTTTCCCGTTGTATTGCCAGCACCTCTGTGAGTCCAATAACAGAGGCAGGTTTTCTCTGGGCATTGAGATTTTTGAGGGCATTGGTGGCTCCTTTCTTTCCTCACCCTGGAGTAAACTCAGCTTTTTATTCCATCCTTGATGACTCATGGAATAACAACAGCAGCATGAAGAGGAGAGTGAATATCTCACTGCCAGGGGGAAGGTGGACGCATTCCCTCTGTCTGACCATTGCCATTGCAGGAGAGAAGGTTTCAGTGGAATCGAATGCCCTGGCTCAGACAATAGACACAGGGAGGTTTTGCTGTTCATGGATCTGTGCAAAGGAAATTGTGTGTCTGTGTGAAAATGAGGAGGGATATGAAATGCCCACGTGGTGGTGCCTAAGGCAAAAGGGAACCCTAGAGGATTAGAACAGGATAAGTTCTAAAGCAACATGTTTCTTACTTTGCCCATCTGTTAGTTTTGATTATTATCGATGGAAAGATTTTGCCATTGGGTTCTGCGTTTACACAGAAATTGACATTTACCAACAAATACGTAATTCTTCCAAGTCTGCCGGTGGTGAGTTTAGAGGGACACACTCACTCTTCCCACCCCCCATGCCAGGCCTGTGCTCTCCAGAATGTCAACTTCCCACAGAGCTGGGATCCTTCCCTCATCTCTACCCAGACCACTGCCCCACCCCCACTTCTGGGGTCCCCTCCCAACACTGTCCAACGCCCCTGCTGGCAGGATCCCTTCCCATTCCTTTCATTTCCTGCCTCCCCTCTGAGCAAAAGCTCTGCATTGTTCCCACACTGGGAATTGAACCCAGGCTACCTGGGTGAAAACCAGGGATCCAAATCACGAGACCATATGGAACTTGTATAATCAATAGCACATTTACACATTCACACCCAAAAATTCAAAGTAGCCATTCAAAAAACCTTCAAAAACAGACTTCAAAGAGAAATTGCAGAGTTACAATTGATTTGCAAACTGAACACCATTAATTTGAGCTTGAATAAGGACTGGGAGTAGCTGGCTCACGACAAAAGCAATTTTCCCTCTCTTGGTATTGGCACCTCCCCATCAATCATGGGGAGAGGACCACATCCACCCTGACTGAATTAGCCTTCAACACTGGTTCTCCCCTCGTACGGTAACTCCCGTCACTTCATGTTCCAATCTATATTTATGCCTCTATCTGCAATTTTCACTCCATGCATCTGAAGAAGTGGGCTTTTTACCCACGAACGCTTATGCCCAAATAAATCTGTTAGTCCTTAAGGTGCCACCGGACTCCTCATTGCTTTTAATACTAAGCTGATCTTAACCCTTTCAGTACCCTTACAAACTCAGATGCTTCTCACCACAGGCTGGCTGGGGGCTTTTCAGCCAGGCTCTCCCCTTTCATCAGCGCTTCAGTTGCTTGGTGTGGGGGTGTCTGTAGATGTAGGTGACAGAGCGAGATAAAGCCTGGCAAATGTCTCCTTTTATCATGTCCTTTCTTCCCTCATGGCTTTGCCCCCCCTCCCCCTTCAGAGTCAGGTGAGCATCACTGCGTCTCTCCAAGCAAGTCTGAGCAATTCCTCATGCAGTGTCCTCATGCAGGTGAGTCAGTGCATTGTAGCTCCCTTGCTGGACAATGGCTGTCGATGGGTTGTTTGACACCCTGTCCGGGTGCTGGTTATTTTCCTTGCTGTTGCCACTGGGGAGCTAATATTTGGCTGACTCCCCCACCTTGCAGCACAGTGACAACCACACTGCACAATTCTCATAACTTCATATGCATGAATGGTCTACATCTATGGGTAGAGAAGTGACTTTCAGCAGATCATATCCTTTCCCTGATACCTTACAAGTCATGCTCTATATGTAAGATCATGATGATTATGGGAGTTACAGCCGCTCCCCCAAAGGTATAGAATGTCACACTGAGATTCCATGTTCATTTGTTCTGTAACAGCATTACAGAGATCCAATGACTGACCAATGGCATTTCCAAGTGCTAAAATAGCAAGCGATGTCGGTCTCTCATTGGCCATCAGCGACTGAAGATGTGGTTTAATGAGCTGGAGCTTCAAGGTGAGGGTGGCTCTGTCCACTGCCTTCCGTTGCGCTGCTGGGCCCCAAGACCCTGGTGGCCAATATGTGACGCTGGGAGAAGAGAGTGGGGTGGCAAGTGGTGGCAGGACTTTTGCCACCAGGGTCTAGCAGCCCAACTTCCTCCTGATACTGCTGGCCCCCCGTCGCCTTCAGGTAACCCAGGAACTAAGGCAGGAATAGGGCGAGGAAGCGAGTAAAGCCGAGCAAGGAAGGCAAAAGTGAATCTTGTCTTCATGGGCCGCTCGCAATGACGTCCTTTTTTCGTGCCACAGCTGACAACAACATCCCAGACAGAAAAGCAGGAGGCCAAAAAGAAACCGAGCAGCTGCTGAAGTAGTTCAGTTGGGAGCATGCTAGACTAACAGGCTCTTCTGTCCCCCTTTGTGCACGGGTGGGATGTTTTCTGAAAATGCAGCAGTTCCTTTAACTGCCACGAGTCCCTCATTTCAGGCTATGCAGCAGGAAAAGACAGCATGGGCTTCTGCACCAAGTTGGCCCACTTGACCTTTCATTCTTCTCTTGCTCTTTGTCAGCAAGGGGAAGAAAAAGAAGCTCTCCCTCAAGCTGGAGTCACAAGGGCGACGTAAGGATGACTTCCTGAGTGCCCGCTCCAGTCCTCTGCTCTGCCAGCTGACCCATTGAAGGGCTGCCACCACTTTCTCCAGGTTTGTCCATCGGTCTGTGCCAGGGTGAGCAAGAGCCAAGAAAATGGAGTTTCTGTAGTGTAGTGGTTATCACGTTTGCCTAACACGCAAAAGGTCCCTGGTTCAAAACCAGGCAGAAACATGCTGGTTTCCTTTTCCCAGATCCTCTTGCTGTTCAGGAAGGCCTCCTCCTTCTCCTATTGGCCTGTCCCTGGGATAACTCCAACCCCTGCATGACAGAGGGTGCTGACAGCAGTGGAGAAAGCACCTTGGCGTCAGGCTGGAGAACCTAGAGGAGTGCGGCGTGTCACCTTTTGGAGGCTTGTAGCTTGGCCTCCTCTGCTGTTGGAGGTTGGCCGGTGGAGGCCGGCTCTTCCTGCTGGCCTCCTCTGTGTGACTTGCCAAAGGAGGAAGTGAGGCAGGAATGGGGCAAAAGAGGAAAGTCGAGCTGAGGAAGGCAGGGCAGAAAGTAAGCACATCATTGCGGCTAAGTGGGGTTAGTAGAGCGTCACCATTCGTTCTGCAAAGCCGGGGGAGGTGCGGTTGGCTGCTGGGAGGCAGAATCCTGTGCCTGCCTCTTGGCTTCCCAGGGGTGGCTCCTTGCAGCCCAGGAGAAGCGGGTTTCTGGGGGGACGGAAAAGCAGCAATGGCGAGGCTGAGTGGGCTCCTTTCTGGCCGACATGGTGGGCTGTGGAGGGTTTGGGAGTTGCCTGTAAGCCATAAGTGGATTTGGTGCAGTGAAAACCGCTGCTCCATTCTGGCTGACCTGGGGGCGCCATTGATGACATGGGAGTGGGGACAGGGCGCTGGCTGTGAGCAAATGGGATCCAGGAAGCCCCAGCCTGCCCCTCCAGGGGCCCCAGTCATCTTCTTCTCTCCTGCCATGGGGAGCCCGGCCTTAAGCCTGCCCAGCATGCGCTGCAGCTCGAGCATTGAGCCTTCCTGTGTGGCCTGTGCTGGAGCTGACCCTGGACCCCTGTGGGGCACTGTTGGGGGAAATCCCGACTGCAAATAATTCTGGACACAAGATCAACCCATTGGGTCGAATGGGGCAAGCTGGAGGCCTGGTGCCTTAGTCCGTGGGGCCAGCAGGTCAAGCCATTTTCCTGCATGTGGGGGAGGCAGCTGCTGTGGTTCACCCTTCCTGCTCCCTGTGCTGCTGCACCCTAAAATCCCTGTGGGCCGGCAAGATGGGCTGGGAGCCTGGAGAGAGGAGGCAAAGGGGTGGCCCGAGCCCCCTTGGCCACTGCCCCTGCCCCAGGCAGCCCACAGAGACCTGATGCCTCCCCAAGTGACACACGGAGATGTGCCGGCAGCGCTAAGGCGGCTCCCTGCCCACTCTGCCCCCTCCCTCCCTGCCACACTGCTCCTGGAAGTGGCCGGCATATCCCTGCAGCCCGGAGTGCAAACGCCACAGCTGACCCGCCCCCGTATCCCACTGCCTAGGAGCCACTGCCGGAGGGGAGTGTGTGCCAGTCACTTTGGCAGCTGTGCTGCCCGTGGGAAGCACCTCCACTCCCGACCACCTCCTGCAGCCCTACCCCTGCCCCAGCACAGAGGCTCTCTGTGTCTTGAACAAGCACTTTCAAGGATTGGCCAAGAACTTCTGCTCTGTTTCTGTGAAAGAGACACAAAAAAGGGAGCCCAACGGAGAAGTTTAGTTCGCAAGCACAAACTGGCAGGGCCAAGCCTGGATCTCTCAGTTACTCAGAAGGCTCTTCAGCCAGCTCTTCCCAAAGGCCAGTCTCTAGAGGCTTTTGTGACATGCTGTACTTCAAAATAGCTCCCTGTAGCTCACATAGTCATCATTCATATATGGCTGTGATATGTCCTACCAACCAGTCCATGTAAGTTATCATATGAAAAGTCATGATCTGCTGAAATCGGTTATTCTGTCCAAATATGTATAGCATGAGGGTGTGTGAAGTTATGCATTTTGCTGTATGGTTGTTACTGAAATAGGCTATAATTTTGCTAGTGACCCCTGCCGAGGAGGGTGTTTAACAGCCATGAATCAGCAGAGGAATTGTAATTAAGGGATTTCCAGTTCAGTGACAGATGCCCAAACACAACACTGTGGGGACTGCTCAAGTCTATGACTCAGTTGCACAAGACCACACCAGGAGGATTCCCCAACCTAGTGACTCAGCAGAGCCCACCCGGACACGTCTGGGCAAGTGTCTTCTAGACACTTGAACTAAGGATATAAAATAGGAGACTGTGGCATCATGTTTTTGCCTTTCTCCTCCCCCACCTATGCTGGAAGCAGCAGGAATCCTGAGAAAATGAAGGTCATCTGAGGACAGTAATCCAGGTTTTAGGGGGAATTCTATGTATTAAGGAAGGTAACATCCAGTAGGATGAGAAAATTGCTTGACCTAACTACTGCCTAGTGTAATAAGGTGTAAAGTTTAGATTTTGCTGTGGTCATCCAGTGCTTAGTGCTCTGCATTCTGGCCTCAAGAGCCATGGATGCAAGTGGAGTTACGATGACCTTTTCCTTGTCTCCACATTTCTTATGTGCCTCCTTCTGACACTTGTCAGAAAAAACAACTGGTTTCTTTTGCAAGCATTTGCATTGCAAGGCAGAGGCAGTCTTCTCTGTTTCCGCAAAAGATTCACCAAAAGGTGGGAAGAGCAGACACATTTGTTAAGGCACCACTGGGAGCTGCATCCCTAACTCCACTTTACCTGGCAGGTGAGTCACCCAGCTTAGCCACGGTGCGACTCCCTGGGACTTTTCTCCCAACCGCTCCATTTTTCATCAATGACAATCAAAAGGAAGGTGACATGACATCTGTGTGTGAACATCTCCAGGGAATCACAAGGATGTGTGGCGCAGGCTCTCGTGTTGCAGCAATTGCAGTTTAAGCAACCGCCATGCCAATGCCAGTCATAGCAGCCTTTTAATCAACTCCAGGTTTGTGATTTGATTGTTTCCAATGCTTCTCTCCAAAGAAGCCTTTTCCTTAGCAAGCAATGACTTGGATACCAAGGGAGGCCTCTTCTGTTTCCTAGGAAGACACAGGAAAATGTGAGCAGAGGAGACAAAAGCCATACAACAAGGCACCACTGGGAGTTGAACCCAGGATCTCCTGTTTACTAGGCAGGTGTTTTAGCCAGCTAAGCCATGGTGCCTGCCTGAAGAAGGTTTTGGCAACTGTTCCATTTGATGGTTCAAGTCAACACCTGCAAATTCTAAAGTACAAACATTCCCCATTTCCCTCAAGACTTGCAGATCTTGAGGTGTCTGGCTCTCTATACACAGAAAGCCACAGCTGAGTAGACAGAGGACTTCTAACATGTGCCTCTCCCACCAGTCACTGTGATCATATAATGGTTAGTGATCTGTGTTTCAGTCGCAGCAACCTCGGTACAGTTCTGAGTCATGGTAACCTTTCCTTCAGCTCCAGTCAGGAGAAGGCTTGCTGGAGCAGCCCATATATAAAGAGCTGCTCAGCACAGCAAGAGTTAGTCACTCCTTGGAGTTTGAGGAGGGAGGATTGGCTGCCAGGAAGGAGCCGGGAGGGCACCATGATCAGAGTAGTGCTGGGGTAAGGGGTACATGAGTGACCTCCTGGCTGACTACTGCCAGACTAAGGCCCTGATACAAAGGTGGAGGAAGGTTCTAGGTCTGTTGGGAAATGGTCCAGGGAAACAGATGGCAGGGTTGGAGGTTCACACCTTTTGCCTCAGTATCCACTGACACAGGTGGCTACACCCTGGACTGCAGCCGGCCACTGAGGCAAGTGTCTGGGTAGAGGACATCCCCCCCCACCCAGCAGGGGGGAGAGAACTGAGTGGGGCACAGCCAGAGGGCTGTGTCCATAAGAGGACACTGAAGTCCTGAGAGCAACATGGGTCCTAATGATAGAACAGATGGTGGCCAGACGCTACTAGATGAAGGTGCACCGGTGAACCAGAGCTAATTGCTAGGATGGTCAGCAGGAGGTGCTGTGGTGAGGCATGCCCCATGGCACCAAGACTTAGCCGCAAGGAAGGCTCTCTCTGTCTTGAACAAGCACTTAGAAGGATTCTGCTGACAGATCTTTTCTTTTTCTGAAAAGAGATACAAAAAAAAGGAGCCAACAGACACACTAGGTTCGGCAGGGAAGAACTGTCGGGCCAAGCCAGGCTCTCCTGATTAGTAGGAAGGTTCTTCAGCCAGCTCTTCACAAAGATCACTATCTAGAGACCTTTTAATAGCCACTGCAGATGTTCACCACAAAAGAGATGCCAAAATGGAGTTCTCCACTGCCTGCAGCCATCACGCTACCAGGAGTTCTGTGCACAGAGAGGCCCCTGCTGGTGGGAAAAGGCTTTGGTAGAGACTCTTCTGACACCACCCGTTCTCATATAGTGTTTAGCGCTCTGTGTTGTGGCTTCAGCATCCACAGATGCCAGTTCAATTGGGGGACATTTTTCCTGTCTCCACATTTGTCTAATGGCTCCTTTCAACACTTGTCACCAAAAAGACCTGTTTCTTTTGCAAGCGATGTACAGCTAGGCAAAGGCAGTCTTCTCCATTTCCTCAAAAGATCACCAAGCTGTGGGGAGAGGAGACACATTCAGCCAAGCTGGATACTTAATCTCCTCTTTATTCAGCAGGTGTCTGTGAAGGACACAAATCTCCATCGTGTAGAGGTCAAGAATAGGACTTTATTACACACAGTGCTGGCGGAGTGGGCTTATTAGGCTCAGAAACACTGTTAATTAATTAATTCCAATAGAATATATAGATTTTCCACGGGCGGGGGAAAGTGACAGGCCAGGCAGTTCCACACCCCGGGACAGATTTTGCAAGACAGGATAAGCACATTAGCCAATGATTAACAGATTAGATAATGTCTCCACCCATGGTCTCAAGTTAGCAAGTTAACATTTCATTAATACTTTGATAAAATGTTATTAGTATAAAATATATATGTTGAATTCTGATTTGGGATCCATAGGAATGGAGCAACTACTTTGATTGTCCAACAGGTACATTCCTAGGGGTTAAAGCAAAGAAAGAGTGAAAGTCTATGGCAATAAAGATTGTTTTCTGTGTGTCTTAAGGCAGGCATTGGTCCCTTGGAAGGGAGGTGGAAGGATGCCATATCTTATACTGACGTGCCAACTTTTCATAAACTCAAGGTTGGATCTGTGGGAAGAATGTCTCCCTAGAGAAGAAACAAACACAATAGGGATTCTTTGTTCAGTCTGCAGTTCTGAATAAGACACAATCATTTAGTTCTAAGCTCCAACACCTGGCAATTTGCTGACCAGGCCTATCTTAGCAAGCAAGGCTTTCTGTTTACCCAGCTTTCTCTTAGCTGGTCACTATTTGCTAGGCCTCTGGTCCTTGACCATACTCTGGACTTTGGGTCTGGAAAAGAACTGGCACAATCCATAGACCAGGTTCTTATATAAAATGCACATGGATTTGAACCCTTCACATACAGTAATGGCAAAGTTCTTGGTTCAGGCTTGTAACAGTGATGGAATAAACTGCAAGTTCAAATCAAGTCTCTGGAGTCTATTCAAAGCTGGGATGGGTCATTCAGTCCTTTGTACAGAGCTTCAGTTTGTCGCAAAGTCCCTCCAGAGGTATAAAGCAGGATTGAAGACAAGATGGAGACGAGGCATCAGCCTTTTATAGTCTCTTGCCATGTTGTCTTTGCTTTCTTTGTCCCAAGGACACTCTATCCAGCACGTGGCATAGAAAAACCTTAGATTTCTCTCCATAGGCAGGTCCCTGCTACCTTGCTGAGTCACAAGGCGTATCTGCCTTCTCTCAATGGGGTGATTGTATAGCTGATGGTCCTTAATGGGCCATCAAGCAGGCTAGACAGAACTGACACCAGAAGCAGAGCACAAGATTGAAATGCGGGCAGCATGGAGCCAATATTCATAACGTCAACTACAATAATGATACACATCTAGAGATAGCATCATTATAATCAACCAATCAGAACCTCTCCATAGACCCCTTGCACGACACCTTTCTACAATATTGGCTGCAAATATAGAACAGTGGTCGCAATGGTGATCTATACAGTTACAGATTATGTCAATAACGTCACAGGAGATGACACGGCATCAGTGAGACTGATACTGGAATACTGCCTTCAGCTTTGGTGTTCTCATTTGAAAAAGATGTTGTGAAATTGGAGCTGGGGCAGAAAGAGCCAACAATGTTGTGAGGTCTGGAGGAAAATGCCTTCTAGTGAGCTATCGAAAGAGCTCAACCTGTTTAGCTGATCAAAAGAAGATTGAAAAGTGACTTCATTGAAGTGTTGAAGTGCCTTAATGGAGAGAAAAGATTGGATATTAAAGGACTCTTTAAAATAGCAGAGAAAGGAATAACAAGACCCAATGGCTGGAAGGTGAAAAGAGACAAATTCATATTACAACTAAGACACAAATATTCAACAGCGAGGATGATTCACCACAGGAACAAGCTACCAAGGAAAGTGGTGGATTCTCCATCTCCTGATGTCATTTCATGAAGACTAGATGCCTTTCTGGAATGTCTTTGCCCCCAAAGTAGCTCTTGTGTCCTACAGGAGGCCTGTGATATGCAGGGGGTCAGATTAGCTGCTCTAATGGTCTCTTCTGGCCCTAAAGTCGACTAATTGCTGAAAAACTGAGTGTAGCATTGGGAGCAGCGTCTGATGTTTCCCTGTCTAGCCGGCTTGCTGCCTAGAACGAACGCTCCTTGAGTGGGGTGGTCCCCAGGGAGCAGCTCAAACCGCCACAGCGCCTGGCCAGGGGCAGGACATTAGCCCAGCAAGGGAGGGGTGTGGCAGTGACATCACAAAGGCCTTTTGCAAGACCTCAGACTATTGGTCAAAGGTGTGGGGGGGAGGTGGTGACCTCACAGAGAGATGCTGACATCAGCCAGGCAGGACGGGGGCGAGGGGCCAGAGAAACCTCAGAGACCCCTGTGGCTTTGCTGCAGCAAGTCTCCTTCTCCAGGTCTCTCTTTGAGGACTGAGGGAATATTCGGGTTCAAGGATGTGAGCACCAGGAGGAATCTCTTTTTCGAGTTTTCTCCTTCCCTTTTAGTGATTTTACTAGAAAACAGCCGTCCCTGTTTAGAAGGTAAGAGCCTCCTCGAGGGAAGGGGTTTCATGGGGTGTCACAGTTCGGATGCCGGTGGGCCCCCCATGTATGGAAGTTCCCGCCACCCTGCTCTGTGTTCGCAGGGCCGGAGAGCAGCATTGCACGGCAGTGATTTGCTCCTGGCTGCGGGAGCAGAGCAGCAGGCTCAGCTTCCAGAACTTCCTGGAGCTATGAAAGGGGAGAGGCCAAGCCTCTTTAGCAGGAATGCAGGGCAGGTGAGTTCACGGTGGGCATTGTGGGATACTGGCGAAGGCCAGTTATGGTGATTTAATGACCAGCAGCATTTACACTGGCACTCTGTCACTGTAAGTTTGCTGCAAAAAGCTCTAGGCCTTTCATCGAAGTGGTTTTATTTTGTCACCAAAACAGGGCAGTTTTGTCGCCAGACGTGGCATTGCAGTATGTACACCAGCCACAGCAAGCTGCCGACCGAGGGAGCGTTGTGTGTTCTTCACACACCTGAGCAATATATTTCTGCTGAAACAACTTTGTAGTGCAGACCTGGCCAAAGATTCACTCACACACAGCTTGCAAGGAAAACGTCACCTGCTCCTCTGCTTTGCAGAATCCAAACACAAGGAAAGCTTGTCAGGTCCTGGTGGAGATGGCAGGGAGTCAGGTGTGGGCAGACACTATATCTTACACCCAGGCAGGCAACATGGCTTAGCTGGCTAAAGCACCTGCCTTGTAAACAGGTGATCCTGGGTTCAACTCCCAGTGGTGGCTTTTGGGGCACCTGCTATTGGCTACTGTCAGAGGACAAGATTCAGAGCGAGATAGGCCTTTGGTCTAGCCTAGTGTGGTTTTTCTCATGGTTTAAATTACACTCACGGGCACTGGTGATAGAGTTACTGATAGTTTGGGAGTTAGGCGCTGGTAGATCAGTGGTCCAAGCCCCTTGTAGACACCCCCCTCCCTCTGGGACAGGGGCAGGTCTGAGCTCTCGCACCAAAGGCTCATTGTGGCTGCCAGAACCTGTGAGTGGCTCATTTCATTTGCATCCTGGGTTGAGTCCTGCTTTGTGCACTGTGTCTGAGAATGAAAATCCTAAACCACCCTTTGAAATGACGAATGCAGCAGGACGTGTCATTGTCCCTGCCCCAAAGAAGACAGACCAATGGAGAAATGCTGTCGAGTCCAAGGTAATACTTCACTGCGGTTTTACCATTTCCACTTGCTAAACTCCCTCCTATCTGCCCAGCCCAGGTGTCCTCTGCCTCAGCTGCTGCTCCCGGCCTGCTCTAGAGTCAAACATGCAGGGCCCCCAGGGGAACAGAGGCTGGGACAGGGCAACAGCCTGGGCTGGGCTGGGCAGATGCCGGGAGTTCTCGTTCCCTGAGAACTGCCCTGGCTCCCTTCTCAACAGCAAACAAATCAATTCCATGCCCCCTCCCCAGAAAAACCAGCCTGGAGCCAAGGGCAGCAGGGGACGATTCCCTTGAGTTCCCACCGAGGCAGGAGAGAACCCAGCGCCTTTCTAGCAGAGCTTATGGAACCAACGTGGGGAAACCAGCCTTTAATAACAGGCAGTTCACGTTTAAGCTCAGTGTTTTTAACAATTTTTACAACCTTAAATCACCCTTCAATCGCAGTGTCACTATCCATAACATTGCTTCAGCCTTATAGGTTCCCAAGTGCAAAACTAAACATCTCTTCAAACACAAGAGAGTGCAGATCAGTCAGTGTTCAGAGTCATCCCACATAAAAGAATCATGTAGTGGTACATATTGGCCTCATCATGTGGCCGTTGCCTTTCCCTCCGCTCTGTTAAAAGGTTTGGTATTTTGCACAGTAACTTTCTTCCCTCAGGAGAGACCTAGGAAACAAGGCTGCCAGACAAACACCTTTAAGAGGAGGCATAACCTGTCAAAAAATGATCTCCCTCCTTCAGTTCAGTGACAGCCTGAAATGTTACTTATCCCGGCAGAGCCGGAGGATTGAAAGCAGCTACATCAAATCCCTGTGTAGCTAGCAGGAATGAACACAAACACTCCCTGGTATCTGAAGAGACGTTTAGTTTTACCCTTGGTGGTGCCATATATAAAGAGTGAAACACAAAACAATTATCATAGTTATGCCCATAGCGGCTGCAAAATATTTCTATATTCTTCTTCTTAGCATCAGTGTATTATTTTCTCTGGCGTCTATACATTGACCATACCTTGACCAAGAAATTTGAATCTTGATAAAATAATCGACTACCCCTGGTTAAGGCAATGGACTTGATACCCACTCGGGTGTCCCTACACAGGTTCAGGTACTGACAACAGTGGCTGCTTTTTAGCCATAGCTTTTAATCAGGGCAATACATTGATCCTGTGAAATCATTTCCCAGCTGGAGTCCATCGCCCACATTCCTTAGGGCATTGGGCCACCATGTGGACGTTTCATTTCCCTCCTCAATTTCACACAGAGACACAATTTCCTTTGCACAGATCCATGAACAGCAAAACCTCCCTGTGTCTCTTGTCTGAGCCAGGGCATTCGATTCCATTGAAACCTTCTCTCCTGCAATGGCAATGGTCATGCAGACGGGACGAGGCCACCTTCACCTCTGACAGTGAGATATTGGATCAGCTCTTTCTTTACGCTGCTGCTGTTAGTCCATGAAACATCAGGGATGGATGCAAGGCTGAGTTCATGCACCAACCCCCTGAAACATTTCAGTGCCCCAGAGAAATCCTGACTCCGGCTATTGGCATGATCTGGTGCAGATTCGAATAGGAACAGGACGGTCTGAATTGTCAGTGTGGGGAATGAACAAAAATCTATAGCAATGTCGTTAACCACAAACACACTCTAATCATGCTCCAGCCAGAAGGGAAATGGGCAGGAACCCTTGTTGTTCAGCCATGGACACACCTACACTAATGCACAGCCAGGAGTGTGCTGGGGGAGCTGGTCTGAGCAATTTGAAGTGACAATTCAGTGAGAACAGAATCATTGTGTAGTGAAGCACCTATACATCAAGTAGTTGCAGGCGAGTGGTTAAGGCGATGGACTAGAAATCCATTGGGGTCTCCCCAGGCAAGTTTGAATCCTGCCAACTACGGAAGCATTCGTGTATTGTCACTGCTCTTGTAGTGCCTGAGCATCCACAGAGCCAGACCTGGTCTCACTCTGAGGCTGTCTACACTTAAAATGCTGCTGTGACACTGCTCTAGCACTGTGGAGTAGACAGTTGCTATAGTGAGTGGAGGGGTTTTCCATCCCTGTAATAGCTACATTGACAGAACAATCTTTCCTTTCATTTAGTACTATCTAACCATGGCTTAGGTCAGCTTAATTATACTGATTCCAGGGTTTTTCACACCCTGAAAGATGTACTTCTTAGAGGGTTTATCCCATCACGCTCCCATTCCCTGGTCCTTCTCGCATGACCTGAGAGCAGCAATACCCGCAGTTCAAGAGGTGCAAACAATTCAATGTTTATTGGGGTAAACTTCCAGCAAGCAATGATTCCAATTTTCTTCCTCGGTATCGCCCTTCCCAGCTCTGACACCACAGAGGCTTGTCTGTGTCCCTCTTTCTATTCCCCCCTTAGCAAAACATAACTCCAATTCCCCTACCCCCATTCCATTCCCCCCCTTACTTCCTGATTGACTGCAAACTATATAGTAAAACTGGAGTTCTGCTTAGCTATACCTTAACCAATCATTTTACTGAAATGTAACTAACCAATCCCAACATAGTGTAACATGATTATCTAACCAGTTATACCCCACCACCTTAATTGCTTTACACCCAACAAATTAATTATCCAGCAGACAGAAACAATCACAGAACCAGACAGAGATTATACAGACAAGCAATAGGAAAGTGGAGACTACAGTGATAGAACAACAAAGAAATGAGGATTTCAGACCCCAGCTATTGATAAGTGAGTTGTTGCCAGACAGGATGCTATCATGGTAGAGGTTGTGGATGCTGGTTGCTTAACTGTCTGGCCCCCAGGGCAGGATTTTGAGGGCCTCAGAATGCCAGCACCCATCTTTTGTTCGCTTAAAACGTGAGCAGGGAGATTCCAACACTGCAGAACTCATGGAACTCCAGGAAACGTGTAACTTTAGGTCCGGGTGAGTGTGCCTAAAAATCAGCTGTACTGGAGAAGGTCTCTAGGAGTTGAAAGAGATGTGCCATCTTGGCCTCCCTAAAGAGTGTCATCAAATATTAATGAAAACTAGGGTTGATAAGTCACATTCTTTGTAGCGTTAGGATTTGGGACTGGTCCAAAGTGCCCGTTTTAAGACTCTTTTTTCCTCTCTCTTGGGTGTTCTGGTTTCTGCATAGCGATGTGGTTTCAAATCCCACTCCTGACATGACCATTTTCTTTTATCTGGAGAAAATGGCCTCACTTCAGTCTCCTTTGCAACAATAGAACACCATTTGTTTAGCTTTTCTATTCCAGTAATTGTGAGAGAAGTTCCAAACTAGGGGGAAACAGGACCTTTTCTCTCGACCGATCAATTTTTGTCTTCCTTCATTCAAAGCCATTTTCTCAGATACAGCCGTATTTCCCACACTTTTTTGTTCAGCGTTCTTTGCTTTTATGAAATTTTAGGGTCATCATTTAATTGCCCACAACTGTACTTATGAAGTGAAACACAATCTTTTTTGGATATTCTTGCAGGAGAGTTTTGCTTTCTGACCTGGAATTGAACAGGGGCTACCCAAGGGGGACAATGCTACTCCCTTTTCTTGCCTCATCCGAAAAAACATACATTCCTGACGCCCTTTGTTTCCTTGCCCTTTTTAGGGTAAATTTACACTTCTCAGAAGTAGAATCCTTTACAAAACCACTCAAAATCTCAGCAGTGTCGTAAGCAATGGCTTCCGGAAACATGCCCAGCTTTTCTTTAATTTGGTGACACAGCAAGGGACTGGATACAGGCCTGGATCAGAATCTTCGTTACCAGAGCTAGAATTTCTATTTAAAAAGAGCTATTTTTCTGCTGCTATTAGATTTCCAACATTGATTTCATTTTATACACATTTTCAGCATCTATTAAGGATAAATTGAACAAAAATACCACTTCTCTTTCCTCAACATCTGCATCATGAAGGGGAGCATTCCGAAAAGGAAAGATCTTCTGTGGGGCATGGGTTACAAAAATGCTTCGGGAACCAAATACATGGGTATTTTGCCAAGTTAAAAATCACTTAATGTGGAATTCTCTCCCCAAATCATCTGAGAAAATACTGACTTAAATAATTGAACTCCACTGTGACCATATGCACTTCCCTCAGTTAGTTGGGGTTCTGCTGTTGTTCACCATTTCCGAATGGAGATTTTAAATCACTGCTGTTTCTTTGTTAGCATGTGCAGTAAATTGGAGAGTTCTCCACTGTTGACAGAACTGCACTTGAACTTTCTCCGTGTCATCATGGAGGGGTGGGGAAAAAGCAAAGCTGAAGTGACAAATGAGGACTTTAGGAAATGGTCATTTGTCTTCAATACTCCAAGAAATCTGAGCTACGTCCTATCGAACTGAACTAATATCCAATTGGGTGAGCAAACAGCCTTCAGGAAAGAGAGAAACCCACATCACAGAGAGACAGAATACATGGCAATGAAAGTATCAAGAGACATTCCAGAGCAGGTTACATTTGATTATTTAGAATCAGGACAAGAGATTCTCCCATCACATTCTCCTCTGATCCATTCAAAGCAGCTTCACTCAGCACTCTCTCAATAGTCAGTTATGTTATTTACAAAATTGCAAGTATCCCAGCATCCCCATAATGGGGGACAAAATAGTCCTCTTGCCAGAAGTGGCTTTACCAATAGATGAAACCTGGTATTTAAACGCCAAATAATCACACTGTGTTTGGGAGCCATTTAAATTCCCCTTCCAGGTCTTTGACACTTTCATCTCCAGTCATAGCGACTCTGATATAGGAGGAAAGAAATCAAAGCATCATCTCCAAGCACGGACAGCTGAGAACTCTTCCTCATATGACATTTTGAGAAGTGGAGGGATAGAATGTGATGAAAATAAACTCTGCACAGAGAAGCCAAAATGTAACAGTTCTGGAGTGATGGGGAAGGAGGGAATCTCTGAACCACCCCATCTCCTTCCAGTGTCACAGAGGCTGAAATGACACTTTTTTTCCCTGCTCCTTTTTAATTAACTATAACATGAAAAATTCCCAATGTAACTGCTCTTCAGCACAACCCAGAGCAATGTGAGAACAACTGGCAAGGATTCAATCTGTATCACTGGCGACTCTAACAATCACTTTGCAATAGGAGGAATGGTATAAATGTGACGCTCCCTGGTTCCTCATAGGAAGGGCACACTCCAGTTACTTGTGGGATAATTGATAGAAAGGACAAATGGGCCCACCTCAAAAGAAGGCAAACTACAAAAGGCATAAATGGGCCACTCATCTGGCCAAGCTGAGAGATAACGGTGCTGCAAATAGTTCAAACAGATTTAAAAAGTTACTATGTGGGAATCAGGAAAAGTATTAAAGAAAAAAAATTGATAGCCCTAGAGGGTTTTATGGTGTTCACTGCCCTTGCAGATTTTCTGATGGCTATTATCGGCTGAGTGCCAAGAGAAGGTCTTCCCACACTCACGGCATTCATAGGGCCTTTCCCCCGTGTGGATTCTCTGATGTTTAGAAAGATCTGAGTTCTGAGTGAAGCTTTTCCCACACTCACGGCATTCGTAGGGCCTGTCTCCTGTCTGGATTCTCTGATGAACAGAAAGGGTTGATATTCGAGTGAAGGTTTTCCCACACTCACGGCATTCGTAGGGCCTCTCCCCTGTGTGGATTCTCTGATGAACAGAAAGGGTTGATATTTGAGTGAAGGTTTTCCCACACTCACTGCATTTGTAGGGCCTCTCCCCTGTGTGGATTCTCTGATGAACAGAAAGGGCCGAGTTGCTAGTGAAGCTTTTCCCACACTCATTGCATTTGTGGGGCCTGTCTCCTGTGTGGATTCTCTGAACAGAAAGGGTTGATATTTGAGTGAAGGTTTTCCCACACTCACTGCAGTTGTAGGGCCAGTTGCCTTTGTGGATTCTCTGATGATTAAGAAGGGCTGAGTAGTCATATAAGTTTTTTCCACACTCTGTGCATGTATTTTTTCTCTTTGCAATGATGATTTCCTGCTTTGTTGTGGTTTCCTTGAGGTCCTTCTGAGTTCCCTCAGAGGAAATACGTTTACCCATTTTCACCCCCGGCTGGTTTCCTTGTTCTCTTTCTGGTCCGTGCTGAATCTCACAGGATTTTTCCTCCTCATGACTCCTGGACACATTGCTTTTTGATCTTTGCCATAATGCTCTGTGTTTATCCACTTGCTGAACATTTTTCTGCTGAGAATTTTGCTCCTCTTTCTCACATGCCATTGCACCACCTGCTGTGAAAAAGACAGAAACATCAAACAGGGATGAAAAGTGAAAAGCCAAAACAAACTAAGTGCTGGAGGGAGGTCAAATAAAAATCACAAACTGAACTCCCCCATACTCTTCCCCAAAACAGGAGAGAGGAGGGGATCAATTTGGCTTTCAAATCGCATCCAAATTCTCAGGGGGAAGGGAGGAAGCTACTGCCTGGTGTCTGCTAGAATCTACGGGAAGCCATGAGCTATAGTTACCCTGAGAATATGACCCCTGCTGGCAACAATAATGAACTGAGACACCTCTCAAGGGCTTGGTAGGGCATCCCAGATGTTTCCTTCAGGCACTTTCACACTCAGAGTTGGTTTAATGTTTCCTCACCTCTGCAGGAAGATCTCAGGGTCTGTTTTCCCTCTGATCCCTGCAGGTCTGAGACCCATGGCTCTTCCCCTTGTTCCAGCTGGGAGATCACATAAGGTTTGGAAAATGGAAACCCTGCTCAGATGAAAGAAAACAAAGGAGTTCCGTTGATTTCATAAAACTTTCTCATAAAAAAACATTCTATTAATTTAACTTTAATACTTCGTGTGACCCGGTGTGCCTGGGCTAGTCCTCACTGAAAATGCCAAGACCAGGGCAGGCTGAAAAAGGGAGAGAAGAGGCTCCCCAAACTGGTGGTTAACACGGAAGTTAAACTCACCAACTGTGCTTCTGATCCCCCACACTGGTTATCGAGAAACTGAAAAAAGAAATCACACGGCCCCCTTTATTGCATCCCAGTTCTCTGACTCCCAATCAGTGCCTAGGTCCAGCACAGTGAGAGGTTATTTTAAAACCCTGCTCATATAAACAAAGTGTTCTTCTGACCCCAGTCAGCCACATTACCAGGTCAGTATAGGTTTGGATCTTACTCAAAATACTACGATGCCAGCCAATCATTGGCATCTAAACTAAAGGTTTATAAGCAAGAAAGCATCTAAACTAAAGGTTTATTATAAAAGAAAGAAAGAAAGAAAGAAAGAAAGAAAGAAAGAAAGAAAGAAAAAGGGAGTTGTAGCAACATTGTATGGAAAGTGATGAGATTTTACGCTATGATATTACTGAAAAAGCTGCAACCCTAACCCTAAGTTCCTCAGAGACAGCAAGGCAAACAGCTGGTCAAATAGCCATTCTCCACCAGGGGGAAGGTGTGAAGATGACATTTACATTCCATCACAGAGACACTTGAAGCTCGTATCTATGACAGCCTGTCACCATGACTCAACTGGGAACTGAAGTGGTTTCTAGTACAAAGGACTGAATTATAAAAAGAGGTGAGAAAAATGCATAAGACTCTCTCTCTCGCTCTCCTTTCCCTCTGCTCATGACAACTCCTGAAGAACTGAATGTGGGCGGCAGGGGCAGGTTAGGGGGAGTCCTGGCTGAAAGGAAAACCAGCCTGTCTCAGCAGATGGTGAGAGAAACATTTGTTTTAAATCCCTTTTAGCTTGTTAAGTTAAACATTAGTTTGTGTTTTATCTTTGCATTTCTTTTGGAAACAATTCTGACATTTATGCCTCATTACTTGTAGTCACTTCAAATCTTTTTTTTCCAGTAGTTAATAATTTTGTTTCCTTTTTTTAATCAAACCAGTGTGTTTGGATTAAAGTGTGTTGGAAACTCCATTTGGAATAACAAGGCTGGTGCATGTCATTTTCCACTGATGAAACAACAGATTTCATATGAGCTCCCATTGTTCAGAAGTGTGCTGGACAATGCAAGATGCACATTTCTGGGGGAAGTCTGGGAGCAGAGAATTTTCTGGGGTTCTCCTGTGGGGTACTGTAATTTGTGAGTCACTAACTAGCAGCACTCAATACTGTGTAGCTGGGAGTGAGTTACATGCTGGAGACTGCGTGTGAACTGCCCAGGAGTGGCTGCTCTCACAGTAGAGCAGTGTAAAAGGCAACCCAGCCTGGGGAACTGAGGGGACACAGCTGTTAACAGTCCAGATTGTACTGTGCTTAATGTCACAGACACTCAATTTCAAAGAGTCTCCTAAAACATACAGAAAGTAAATCCATGTCCCAGAAATCGAAGTCTCCCTGGCACTGCTTCTTGCTGACAGATGGGTCCAGAGACAAAGACACAGTCTTGGGGAAGCTGGAAACATAAGCATGGGGCTCAGTGGAGAACGGGAACAGGAAGGGCAGGGATATTATTGAATGCAGGATCTCAGCAGTACTAGATGTCAGGATAACACATTGCAGCCCATTGGCAAACATAATCCCAAATATACATATAAAATGACGGGGTCTAAATTAGTTATTTCCATTGATTTATACAAGGGCAATAAGATATTCTCTGTATTACTGTCTATCCCTTTTAAAATAATTCCTAACATCCTGTTTGCTTTTTTGACTTCCGCTGCACACTGCTGGATGTCTTCAGAGAACTATCCACAATGACAAAGATCTTTTTCCTGATTAGCCTAATTTTGCCCCCATCATATTGTATGTATAGTTGGGGTTATTTTTTCCAATTTGCATCACTTGACATTTATACACATTTTCCATTTTGTTGCCAAGTCTTTTTTGAAGTTCTTCACAGTTTGCTTTGGTCTTAACTATCTTGAGCAGTTTAGTATTGTGATGTTATTGATATAATCTGGGACCATATAGAATATGGTTGCAACCAAGGTCCTGTAGTGGCACCAAAACTTATGTAAAGGGGGTCATATAAGGTGTCCAAGACCAGGTTATGGGTTGCTGGTTATAATTATGGTGTCTGTATGTATGTATCATTTTGCAGTTGAAGTTATGAGTATTGGCTCTATCCTGTCTGTATTTCCAACTTATGCTGTGCTTCTGGGAGACATCCCAGACAAGTTGGTGTTAGCTCTGCCTAGCCTGCTTGATGGCTCATTAAGGACCATCAGCTATTCAACTGACCCATTGAGAGAAGGCAGATACGCCTTGTAACTCAGCAAAGTATGCAGGGACTTGCCCATGTGACTCCAGACTCCATTTTGCTGTCATTTTCCACAGTAACAACAAAGAAGTGTTCTTACACCTGGAAAAGCCTATAAAAGGCTGATGCCTCATCTCCATCTTGTTTTCAGTCCTGCTTCTTACCTCTGGAGGAACTTTGCTACAAACTGAAGCTCTGAACAAAGGACTGACTGACCCATCCCTGAGGAGGACATACTCCAGAGACTTGATTTGAACCTGCAGTTTACTCCATCACTGCTACAAGCCTGAACTAAGAACTTTGCATTACTGCACGTAATTGATTCCATTTAACCAATTCTAGCTCTCAGCTCTATCTTTTTCCTTTTCTGAATAAACCTTTAGATTTTAGATTCTAAAGGATTGGCAACAGCATGATTTGTGGGTAAGATCTGATGTGTATATTGACCTGGGTCTGGGGCTTGATTCTTTGGGATCGAGAGAACCTTTTTCTTTTATTGGGGTGTTGGTTTTCATAACCATTCATCCCCAGGACGAGTGCACTGGTGGTGATACTGGAAGACTGGAGTGTCTAAGGGAATTGCTTGTGTGACGTGGTTAACCAGTGGGGTGAAACCAAAGTCCTCTTTGTCTGGCTGGTTTGCCTTGCCTTAGAGGTGGAAAAATCCCAGCCTTGGGCTGTAACTGCCCTGTTTTAAGCGATTTGTCACTCTCAGTTGGGTCCCACCAGAACTGCATCGTCCCAAGTATCATCTGCAAACTTTGCCACCTCACTGTTTACCCCTTTCTCCAGATCATTTATGAATACGTTGAATAGGATTGGTCCTAGGACTGGCCCTTGGGGAACACCACTAGTTACTCTTCTCCATTCTGAAAATTTACCATTTATTCCTACCCTTTGTTCCCTGTCTTTTAACCAGTTCTCTAGCCATGAAAAGATCTTCCCTCTTATCCCATGATAACATAATTTATGTAAGAGCCTTTGGTGAAGGACCTTGTCAAAGGCTTTCTGGAAATCTAAATACACTATGTCCACTGGATCCCCCTTGTCCACATGTTTGTTGACACCTTCAAAGAACTCTAATAGATTAGTAAGACATGATTTCCCTTTACAGAAACCATATTGACTTTTGCTCAACAATTTTTGTTCTTCTATGTGCCTGACAATTTTATTCCTTTACTATTGTTTCAACTAATTTGCCTGGTACAGACGTTAGACTTACCAGTCTGCAACTGCCAGGATCGCCTCTAGAGCCTTTTTAAATATTGGCGTTACATTAGCAATCTTCCAGTCATTGGATACAGAAGCCGATTTAAAGACAGGTTACAAACCATAGCTAATAGTTCCCCAATTTCACATCTGAGTTCCTTCAGAACTCTTGGTAAATACCATCTGGTCCTGGTGACTTGTTACAATTAAGTTTATCAAGTAGTTCCAAAACCTGCTCTAGTGACACTTCAATCTGTGGCAGTTCCTCAGATTTGTCACCCACAAAAGGTTTGGGAATCTCACCAACATCCTCAGCCATGAAGACTGAAGCAAAGAGTCCATTTAGTTTCTCCGCAATGACTTTATCATCTTTAAGGGCTCCTTTTGTATCTCAATACTCCAGTGGCCCCACTGGTTGTTTAGCAGGCTTCCTGCTTTTGTTATTACCTTTTGAGTTTTTGGCTAGCCCCTTCTTCAAACTCCTCTTTGGCTTGTCTTATTACATTTTTACACTTAATTTGGTAGTGTTTACGCTCCTTTCTATGTACCTCACTAGGATTTGACTTCCACTTTTTAGAAGACGCCTTTTTATCTCACTGCTTCTTTTACATGGTCGTTAAGTCACGGTGACTCTTTTTTAGTTCTTTTGCTGTGTGTTTTAATTTGGGGTATATATTTAAGTTGGGCCTCTAATATCGTGTTTTTTAGAAGTGTCCATGCAGCTTGCAGGGATTTCACTCTAGTCACTGTACCTTTTAATTTCTGTTTAACTAACCCCCTCATTTTTGCATAGTTCCCCTTCCTGAAATTAAATGCCAGTGTTGAGCTGTTCTTCTTCCCACCACAGGAATGTTAAATGTTGTTATATTATGGTCACTATTTCCAAGCGGTCCTGTTATAGTTAGCCCTTGGACTAGATCCTGCACTCTACTCAGGACTAAATCGAGAGTTGCTTCTCCCATTGCGGATTCTTGTACCAGCTGCTCCAAGAAACAGTCATTTAAAGTATCGAGAAATTTTGTCTCTGCATTTTGTCCTGAGGTGGCATGTATATGGGGATAACTGAAATCTCCCACTATTATGGAGTTCTTTATTTTGATAGCCTCTCTAATCTCCCTTCGCATTTCATCCTCACTATCGCTGTCTTTGACAGGTGGTCGATAACAGATCCCTATTCTAATATTCTTATTAGAGCATGGAATTACTATCCAAAGAGATTCTATGCAACATGTGGTTTCATTTAAGATTTTTACTTCATTTGAGTTTACATTTTCTTTAACATACAGTGCCACTCCCCTCCCCACCCCCCGAGTATGGGGAGATCCAGTGGACATAATGTACTTAGATTTCCAGAAAGCCTTTGACAAGGTCCCTCACCAAAGGCTCTTACGTAAATTAAGCTGTCATGGGATAAAAGGGAAGGTCCTTTCATGGATTGAGAACTGGTTAAAAGACAGGAAACAAAGGGTAGGAATTAATGGTAAATTCTCAGAATGGAGAGGGGTGTTCCCCAAGGGCCAGTCCTAGGACCAATCCTATTCAATTTATTCATAAATGATCTGGAGAAAGGGGTAAACAGTGAGGTGGCAAAGTTTCCAGATGATACTAAACTGCTCAAGATAGTTAAGACCAAAGCAGATTGTGAAGAACTTCAAAAAGACCTCACAAAACTAAGCAATTGGGCAACAAAATGCGAAATGAAATTTAATGTGGATAAATGTAAAGTAATGCACATTGGAAAAAATAACCCCAACTATACATACAATATGTTGGGGGCTAATTTAGCTACAACGAGTCAGGAGAAAGATCTTGGAGTCATCGTGGATAGTTCTCTGAAGATGTCCACGCAGTGTGCAAAGGCGGTCAAAAAAGCAAACAGGATGTTAGGAATCATTAAAAACGGGATAGAGAATAAGACAGAGTATATTATTGCCCTTATATAAATCCATGGTACACCCACATCTCGAATACTGTGTACAGATGTGGTCTCCTCACCTCAAAAAAGATATTCTAGCACTAGAAAAGGTTCAGAAAATGGCAACTAAAATGATTAGGGGGTTGGAGAGGGTCCCATACGAGGAAAGATTAAAGAGGCTAGGTCTCTTCAGCTTGGAAAAAAGGAGACTAAGGGGGGATATGATAGAGGTATATAAAATCATGAGTGATGTTGAGAAAGTGGATAAGGAAAAGTTATTTACTTATTCCCATAATACAAGAACTAGGGGTCACCATATGAAATTAATAGGCAGCAGGTTTAAAACAAATAAAAGGAAGTTCTTTTTCACGCAGCGCACAGTCAACTTGTGGAACTCCTTACCTGAGGAGGTTGTGAAGGTTAGGACTATAACAATGTTTAAAAGGGAACTGGATAAATTCATGATGGCTAAGTGCATAAATGGGTATTAGCCAGGATGGGTAAAGAATGGTGTCTCTAGCCTCTGTTCGTCAGAGGATGGAGATGGATGGCAGGAGAGAGATCACTTGATCATTGCCTGTTAGGTTCACTCCCTCTGGGGCACCTGGCATTGGCCACTGTTGGCAGAGAGATACTGGGCTAGATGGACCTTTGATCTGACCCGGTACGGACGTTCTTATGTTCTTATGACCTGCTCTGTCCTTCCGATATATTTTGTACCCTGGAATAATTGTGTCCCATTGATTGTCCTCACTCCACCAGGTTTCTGTGATGCCTATTATGTCAATATCCTCCTTTAACACGAGGCACTCTAATTCACCCATCTTATTATTTAGACTTCTAGCATTTGTGTACAAGCACTTTAAAAACTTGTCACTGTTTATTCGTCTGCCCTCTTCTGATGTGTCAGATTCTTGTGTGTGAGAATGATCTGGCCCCTACTTTATCCTCTTCCAGCCTCTCTTCCTGACTAGAACTAGAAAATCTCTATCACTAGACTCTTCTCTAAGACAAGTCTCTGTCCGATCCACGAGCTCCTCTGCAGCTATTGGCTTTCCCCCATCTCTTAGTTTAAAAACTGCTCTGCAACCTTTTTAATGTTAAGTGCCAGCAGTCTGGTTCCACTTTGGGTTAGGTGGAGCCCATCCTTCCTGTATAGGCTCACCCATCCCCAAAGTTTCCCTAAACGCCTCCTCTCTACACCATCATCTCATCCATTAATTGAGACTCTGAAGCTCTGCCTGCCTACCTGGCCCTGTGCATGGAACTGGAAGCATTTCTGAGAATGCCACCATAGAGGTCCCAGATTTCAGCCTCTTTCCTCGCAGACTAAATTTGGCCTCCAGGACGTCTCACCTACCGTTCCTTATGTCATTGGTGCCTACATGTACCACGACCACCGGCTCCTCCCCAGCACTACACGTAAATCTATTTAGATGCCTCGAGAAATCAGCAACCTTTGTACCGAGCAGGCAAGTCACCATACGGTTCTCCCGGTCATCACAAACCCAGCTATCCTTGTTTCTAATGATCAAATCTCCCATTACTAACAGCTGCCTTTTCTTAATGCCTGGGGTTCCCTCCCCGAGAAGTAACCTCAGTGCAAGAGGTTACCCCAACACCATCTGGAAGGAGGGACCCAATTATGGGAAGGTTTCCCTCTGCTCCCATTGACAGCTCTCCTTCCCTGGGCCTTTCATTCTCCTCAACAGCGCAGTGGCTGTCTGACCGGAGGTGGGAGAAATCTACAAGTGTCCTGGAAAGCCTCATCAACATACTTCTCTGCCTCCCTTAGCGTCTCCAGTTCCACCACCCTGGCCTCCAAAGCCTCCACGCGGTCTCTGAGGGCCAGGAGCTCCTTGCACCGAATGCACACGTAAGCCACCCGCCCACAGGGCAGGTAATCATACATGCTACATTGAGAGCAATAAACAGGATAGCCCCCACTCTGCTGCTGGGCTTCTGCCTGCATTCTCTCTCACAGCTACCTAGGTTAACAACAGGGGTTTTGTTTCAGTCAAGAAGTTTGTATTATAGCTTAAATGTTTTCAAGAATGGCAAGAGTACCTCGCTCCCTTCCCACTCCCCTTCCAAACTCCCTCACGAAACTCCCCGTTAGCAGCCCTGTTTGAAAAGCTCCCTGGTCACCTGCTCACTGCTTTACAAAGCACTCCCCTATCACATACCCCCCAGTCCTGACTCCTTCATCCCCTCCCACATAAAGAGCCCTCACACCCCATGCTCTGACTCCTGCACCCGCCCCCCCATCCTCAACTGCACCCTGAGCACCAAATGGGAGCTCCTGCACACACCCCCTCTACATTGCCATCTGCACCCCTCACACCACATGGGAGCTGCCCCAGGTAAGCACTTCACACCCCAACCTCCTGCCCCATCCCTGAGCCCCCTCCTGCATCCTAAAATATGGCCAGACCCTGCACCCCCATCTCCAGCTGCTCCTGCAACCTAACTCCCTCCCAGACCCTGCACCCCCAGCCCTGACTCCTGCACCCTGAACACCCTGCCCTCCCTGACCCCTGCACCCCCTCACACCCCCAGCCCTTACTCCAGCCCTTACTCCTTCACCCCTCTCAAACACACCCCAGTTCCCTGCCCTCCCTGATTCCTGCAACCACCCATAACCACTTATCCCCCACCCCCTGCCCATCACACACCCCCAGCCCTGACTCCTGCACCCTGAACACCCTGCCCTCCCTGACTCCTGCCCCCCTCCCAGAAGCCTCCTGCCCACCCTGACTCCTGCCCCCCCACATCCCCACCTGCATTGCTCGCATGAAACAGGAGCTGCTCCAGGTAAGTGCTCCACACCCCAACCCCCTGCCCCCTCCCACACCCTAACTCCTGGCCAGACCCTGCACTCCAACATTTTTAATTTTTAATAAAGGGCTCTTATCCAAAGTGCTTTACAATAGATAGCTAACGGTACAAACAATATATGGAAAGATCATTAAGTGGTGCACCAAGACTCAGCGATTTTCAAGTGGTCTGTGGAAAAATCGGTTAGACGACAAAAACAATCAATGTACCTCACTTTATTTTCATTTACTTCCTATTACTTATAGGAGGAGGAGGAAGGGAAAAAAAGAATGAAAAAATGGGGGTGGGAGGGAAATAAGAGAGTTTTTTGTTGCTTATGTCCCAAGGAGGGACCCCTAAAATGGAGCTGAGCACAGGGCCCCACTAACGCTAAATCCGCCACTGAGCTTCCTTCTCTGGATACCCCCAGCCAGCATTCAAGGACGCACGGAGTGTCTGTGTGATAAGTGACCCTGGGCCAGCAGCTCTGACTCCAGCAGCCTGCTCGTTACACCCCAAGCATAATTGTGGTCTGGGTGGAGAAGGCTCAGGGTTTGAGAGATCAGGGGTAGGAAACTTCTGCTGATTATGCCGCACCGAACCCTCAGTTTTACTTGAGCAAACAGGAGATATTTGACACTGTGCAATACGGCTCCTGTGCTCTATTCCCAAAGTGTTCTACAGCAGGGGAGGGTCTCTGGTAGCTTGTGTGTCACTGCCATATTGGGGTGATGAGGCAACAGGACAGAGTAGAGGTGGCATTGTGGGGTGGCATGAACTATCTCTCTTCTTTTCCCCTTCCAAGAATAGAGGGGAGAGGAACCCTTACCCAGCGAGGTCACATTCTCATAGTTCTCCTGCATGACATCCCTGTAGAGGGCTCTCTGAGCAGGGTCCAGCAGAGCCCACTCTTCCCTGGTGAAATACACAGCCACCTCCTCGAAGGTCACCGGCCCCTGAAAGAGCGAGAGTCCAACACTCAGTACCTGCTGCCCCACTCACAGCCCCCCTATACATGGGGGACAGGAGCCAAACAGAAGCTCTGGGTGGATTGCAGTCAGAGTCCCACCCCCACCCTGCTCAGGGCATACAGGAAACACCAGGGGGAGGGGACGAAGCGAGAGCCCCTCCTCTCTCCCAGCAGAGCCATCACCCCCCTACTAGCCACAGACTGATTCAGGAGATGGAGCCCCTAGCAGGGTCCAGGGACAGCTCCCTGGTAGGAAGCCCAACAACCTCCCCATTCTGAAGAGCTGGATGTGAAGGGAGGGGAATGTCCCCCAAGCCTCACTGGTGGGTGCCCCCTTCATATCTCACAGCAGCCGCTGGTTAGTCAGGTCGGGCTCCAGCACTATGAGTCTGGTCAATTTTCCCAGCCCCATGCAGCTGGGTTATTTTCTGCTCCACAAACTAGAGCATTTCCACCGCCGAACCTCCTGGGTCTGTTCCTAGAATCTAGGCCACATATTAAATAACTCCCAGCAGGTTTAGCACACCCCTGTCCTCCTCCCTTTCTCCACCCTGTGCATTTCCTGCAAACCAGACTGCAACCTCCAAACCAGCCTGTGCAAACCTTCCCATCTCCCACGTATTTGCTGTCCCTCTCCCCCGCTGAAGGAACCCACCAGCAACCCCCTGATAATACCTACCTGAACTGGCTCCTCTGCAGCCATTTCTCTCCCCTGTCCAACGAGAGGACGGGATGAACTGGAGCGAAACATGGACGTTATTCTGCAGCCTGGCAAGGCGAGAAGGGCAGTTGTGAAGGTTTCAGAACAGGCTTTAATACATTTCACAGCATGATTCCCCCAGGCCCTTTTCCCACACACAGGCACCCTAGAGTCTGCCATGCTGAGAAAGGCTTGATCTCTTTGTACAGTGTAGACCTGGCCTCTCCTGCCAGGCTAAGCCCACAGAGACATTTTTAACCTCCCTTCTCCCTCCCCTCACCCCGTAACAAAGTCTCTGAACACAAGGCTAGAAAAAAGCAGAACCAAAGGAGTCACTGTGGGGGATCCCCTCAGACACTGACCCCACGGCAGCCACACCCCATCAGGAGGGATATGGAGTCAGGAACTGGATTTTCCTCTGTCTGATTCTCATCTTTTCCACAGGAAAGTGACTCTATCCAGGGTGCAGCAATACATCTGTCTGGGCAGATTAGAGATCTGGAAATCTCTCTCCAAACTCTTCTCCCCCACGGCCCCTTTCAGTCTCTTTCTCCTTCTATCTCCTTTTCCCCTCTCCCTGCCCGTCTGGTAGGAAAGTCCCATTCCTGGGTAGTTTGCTCCCCCATGGCTGGATTTGCTCCTGCAATTGTTAATTGGATGAGAAATGAGGGGGGGGGTCTGTTTGTGTGGAGTCATTTTAAGGCCAGACCCCAGCATTTTCCCTTCGTTTCTTTCAGTTACCTGGAGACTCTGGCTCAGAATTTAGTATTAACAGGGCCCAGGGCTGCCCTAGGGGGCTAGGACCAGCTGGAGAAAGTCATCCCCTGGGCCGGGCAGAGAAGCAGCTTTAATTCAGGTCACTTCCCAGCACAGAACCCCGCTGGGGGAGCAGCAGCTGCTAAGCCTGGTCTCCCAGATCACTATGGAGGCTGCAGCGTCTGACCCAGGAAGCTGAACCCCAGTATCCTGAGCAGAGAGGACAGAGCGTTTGAGCAGCTTCCCTCCTTTAGCTCTCTGGGGAGAGCAGCTAATGAGAGCCCCTCCTCACAGGGAGAATTGCTGATCTCATTTGTCCCACTGTCCATCTGGAGTCACTCCTTGTCCTTCCATACAGTGACTCTGGATTAACATTGGTCTCAATGAAACCGGATTTCAGAAAGAATGAGTCCAGAACGCTGTGGAAGAGACCATCGTGTGGCAGTGCTGACCCCCTTCCTACCTCCCTCATACCTCAGATCTAGGACAAGGACTGGGGGGCACAATTTTCCAAATGGAACTGAAAGTTCCTGCAGTTTTCAAAAGAGGAGAAAAGCAAAATCTGTGATTTCACACTAACAGTGACTGATAAGTGGATAGAAAGTTATCACAGTGACAGGGCCTGTGACTGGGGAATGCCAGGCAGTGCTTGGAGCCAGGACTCTGACACAAGTTGATCAGAGAGAAGGATCATGGTTAGTAGCAGCCCCCAGACACTCCCCAGAGCCCAGATCCCACAGCCAGGGGCAACAGACACCCCCTAGCCAGGGTCCCACCAGATATTCCCTGGGACGCAGCTCCCAGAATCCCTGGCCAGGGGCCCCAGATACCCCTCAAAGCCCCACTGGCCAGGAAAGCCCCACCAGACCATGATTGCCAGGTTGGGAATCCCAAAGGGCTCCCCCCACCAAGTGCCCCCAGCAGCCAGGGACACCCCACCAGGAACTCAGTCCCTCACTGCCTGCCTAGGACACCCCCCACCCCTGATTTCCAGCAGGATCTGCCATGTTGTTTGTCTGGGACCCCCTCCTCTGCCCTGATGCTTTTCAGTGGGATCCTTCACTTTGCTTGCCTGGCATCCCCTGAGCTAGTGCCAGAGCTCCGCTCCCTCCCCCACCCCTGTGCACTGGGCACGGCAGCGATCCCAGGAGTCTGCGGGGGAAGCCCAGACAGAGCCCCTGGCACAGCACCAGGCTCCCTCTAACCCCCTGTCCCACCTCCCCAAGAGACGCCCACCCCGGCTGTTCTGCAGCCAACAGCGACACCCACCTCCAGGACCCAAAGCCTCAGGGCTGGGCACATCAGAACCAAGCCCCCCAAACCTCCAAAACCCACCAATTTGATTAGGGTCCCACCTGCCCAGTCACCTAAACAACTCCCATTACCACAACACCCCTTCAGCTCCAGCTGAAATCTCCCCACACAGACACCCCTTCCCCCAGTGCAACAGTGTTACCTGACAGTGCCTGAGAAGTGGATAGAAAGTGACCACCGCCCCCTGCTGGCCAGTCACACAGGCAGAGGGAGCCCTGGGGGATGTCTCTTGAACAGGAGAATGGAAGGCCTGGAGGGACAAAATAGGTAAGAAATGTTCATGCCCTGTCACTAGCAAATAATGGCCACCATGGATCCACCCTAGCGGTTAGGTTCACTCCCTCTGGGGCACCTGGTATTGGCCACTGTTGGTAGACAGATACTGGGCTAGATGGACCTTTGGTCTGACCCGGTACGACCGTTCTTATGTTAACATGGGCCTAGATCCTCAGAACAAACACTTGGGTGTTGGGGGAGAAAATTCCCTAATTTGTGAAACAGGAAACAGACAAAGCAACTCCCTGGGCGGGACTGGGAAAACTGACCAGATTTCCAGGGCTGACCCCTCAGCCTGCTAGCCAGAGGCTGGTGTGACATGGAAAGGGGGCACCCAGCAGGGAGGTGTAGGGAAGATGTCCTGGCCCCTCACATCCAGCTGCTGGCAGTGGGGAGGGTGTTGGGTTCCCTCCCATGGGGTTGTGCCTGGACCCTACTGGGGGCTCCATCTCCTGTATCAGCCTCTGGCTAGTAGGTCTGTGGTGGTTCTGCTGGGAGAGACAAAGGGCTCTCACTTCGTCCCCTCACCCAGATGTCTCCTGGCTGCTCTCAGCAGTATGGGGATAGGACTCTGCTGACTCTCTCAGAGCTTCCATTTGATTGGCTCCTTTCCTCCATGAATAGTGGGAATGTGAGTGGAGTAGCAGGTCCTGAGTGTTGGACTCTTGCTCTTTCAGGGGCCGGTGACCTTCGAGGAGGTGGCTGTGTATTTCACCAGGGGAGAGGGGGCTCTGCTGGACCCCACTCAGAGAGCCCTCTGCAGAGCCGTCATGCAGGAGAACTGTGAGAATGTGACCTCGCTGGGTAAGGATTCCTGTTCCCTCGGTTTTTAGAAGGAGAAATGCAGAGTTAAGGTTCATGCCACTCCCCCAATGCCACCTCTGCTCTGCCCTGTTTCAGCATCACCCCGACGTGCCAGAGACACCCACACTAGCCCTCTCCCCTCCCCTGTTACAGAGCGCTCTGGGAACAGAGCAGTGCAGCAGAATGTCTAACATGTTCTTCTCTTTGCTAAGATAATATTCAGGTTCAACTCCATCATAGCAAACAGAAGCTTCCTACCCCCTGGCCTGCTCTCCAGTACTGAACCTCCTGCACACAGGCCAGCTGAGACTTGCACAGTGTTACTACCCCCTCGCCCTCAACCTGAGTTTTCCTTTTGAGTCACTGCCTTCACTTACCCCTCACTAAGCCCCACAGGTCACTCGAACATACGCCACCAGGGTGCTGACAACCCCCATGGCAAGAACACACCCTTGGGCACCTTTGCTGACAAAGCCTGCAACACTCAGCACGGAAATGAGGCAGAATTGCCCCCCAAGTTTCACATGCACCTCTCTGCATAGCACAGGCACAGCTCTGCCCAGCTGCTCCAACCCATCCCTCCATCAGCCAGTCACAGCTACAGCTGGCCCAGTGCACACAGCTGGAGGCATGCGGATAGGTGCTGGGATTCCCACCTGTGAGCACAGCACAGACAATGTCTTAGTCTTAGTCTTTCCTCGGGTCGATTATAGGTTCATAGATTTTAAGGCCAGATGTGACTATTAGGTCGTCTACTCTGACGTCCTTTATACCACAGACCATAGAATTCATCCCGTTACTGCTGCATTGAGCTGAATACCTGAGTCCCTGTGGCAGTTGGTTAACCTTTGCACGGCCCACACAGAACCATTCTCACTGGTTCTGGCCAGCTACAGGGTTAAGGGTTGGGGGAAAGTTTACATTAACTTTTCATTTCCTGGTCTGCAGAGGTTTAAGTTTACTCACCGTCCATATGGTGCAAGGCAGGAGACAGCACTGGGCAACCTTAACTCTGCATTAATGTAGCTTATGAGCATTTAGTTTCCTGTTTTAAAGAATGGATGCTTTTGCCGCTATAGCTGTGTCTGTAATTGAGCTTTGGCCAGCAGAGCCATGTTGGATGGTGCGTGTGTGCGCATGCGTGTGGGCACTTTTTCACAGCCTTAAACAATAGAGCTGGACTGGCAAAGCTTTTAAGAGCTACCTAAGACCTACCTAACTAGTTCCTCGACAGACACCTGACACGCCCCCTTTGGGTGAACGAATATGCGTGTACCTGGTCTGTGGGATCCCAGTAAAACATTAGGCACCCTGTGCCCTCTGCCAGGTGGCATCAAGAGGTCCATGATGAGTCACATCCTTTTCCTCCTCCAGTCACTGCATTAGAGTGTCTTTAAAATGAGCCGGCTGACCCCCGTTCCAGCCTTCTGTTTGGGTTCTACGGGGCTCTGTCCTTGGTCCTCTTCTTTACTTCCTCTGCACCTTATTTCTGGGGAATCGCATCCGCGCACACACATTCAGCTACCATCTCTGTGCTCCTAACTCCCAGTTCTGCCTCTCTGCTCCTGGCCTGTCTCATTCTGTCACAACTGAAATCTCAGCCCCTCTCTCTCTCTCTCATCTCCTCACTGATGTCCAGTCATCAGCTAAAGATCAACAGCTGAAGCAAAGCTATTAATATTTCCCCCAAGCCCTCCCCCCACCTTCTTTCTCTACCGCCGCAGACAGCACCATTGTGCTGCCTGTCACTCAGGCCCATAACTGTGCAATACCTTTGTCACGGAGCTCCCTCTGGGGCCTCCTATCCAGGCTGTGCCTACACCTGGCATTTTCTTTTTGCGTAACATCCTTAACAATTGGCCTTTCCTATCCATCCGCGCAGCTAGACCTCTTAGTCATCCTCTCCTGTCTCAGTTACTCCAACATCCTTTTCTCTGACCTCACCTTGCGCATCTCCATTCAGAAGGAAAAAGCGCCCTCCTGGTCCTCGAACATGACTTATGAGGGAAGGTTGAAAGAACTGAGCATGTTTAGTTTTGAGAAAAGAGTGAGTGGGGAACTGAGAACAGTCTTCAAATATGTCAAGGGTTGTTATAAGAGAGCAGTGATTAATTGTTCGTCACGTCCACTGAAGGTAGGAGGAGAAGTAATTGGTTTGATCTGCTGCAAGGGAGGTTGAGGGTGGGTAATACAAAAACCTTTCCAGCGATAAGGATAGGGGAGTGCTGGAATGGATTACAAAGACAGGTTGTGGAATTCTTGTCCCAGGAGGGTTTTAAGAACAGGTCAGACAAACTTCTGGCATATTTACACCTGCTCCTGCCGCAGGGCGATGGGAATGGAGTAGATGACTTCTTGAGGTCCCTTCCAGCCTATATTAAAAGATTTTAGGATTCATTGCCCTTTGCTTTGATCACGTCTCCTGGTGGAGAATTCGGACCTTTTTTGTGGATCAGCTGCGGGTACAAATTTTGTTCCCAGAGCCCTGAAAATCTGCAGATATCCATGGACCATTTTTGCGGATCGCAGATCGGATGCGGATATAAATTTTGTATCCATGCAGGGCTCTACCTGTCGTACTTCTGTCTATACCTACAACTTAAATCTATTTCGTACACAGTGACTACATCTGAAATAACATATGAGATCACCATAACAATGATCAATGAATGATAAAATGAACTAATTGGCTCCATGAACCACGGAGACTCTTCCTTTTCCATCCCCACCTGCAAGAGCCGCCGTCTCTCTTCTCTGCATGTTCTTTGGATCTTCGAATTTGTCCCTCCTGAAGTCACATGGCCTGATTCTTATTTTTCACATTCTTCTTTGGCAGAAGAATTGGTCTCTGGCTCTTGAACTACACCATCTAATTTGCCAGCTTCCTCCACACACAGTGTTTTTTATGCTCCCTCCCTTTATACCTGACTCGCTAGGTTCCCTAATGCCGCAGGATGTGCTTTCCTGACATCTAATGCTGCTGAGATCCTGCCTTCAGTGATATCCCTGCCCTTCCTGGTCCTTACTCCACTGGACCCCCCAGCCCATGCTTCCTGTTCCCAGCTTCCCCTGGACTCTCTCTTTGGCTCTGGACCTCTCTGTCAGCAAGAAGCAGTGCCAGGGACACTTGCCCTCTGTCTGGAGTCTTCACTTTCTGGGAAATGCAGTTCCAGTCTCTGTTTTTTAGGAGCCTCTTTGATAATGAGTGTCTGGCTGTGTGTGTTCCCAGCAAAGATGGGGATAGTTAAATCCCTCCTAAGCAGAGTGTTCTGCACCTTTGAGCACCTGGGGAGCTGGCCCTGCGATTTTATTGTTTAAAATGGACTGGGGTTAAACTAATAGAATGTTTTTATGATGATAAATGGCCTATGAATTCCCCTGATCTCCTTTGTTTTCTTTCCCTTGAGCAGGGTTTCCAGTTTCCCAACCCCCTGTGATCTTCCAGCTGGAAGGAGGGGAAGAGCCCTGGGTCCTGGATCTCCCTGGTTCAGTGAAAAGCGAGATCCTGGGAAGTCCCTGCACAGGTGAGGAAACATTAAACCAACCCAGAAACTGTAAGTGCCTGAGAGAACCGGCTGGGATTCCCCACACAGACTCTGTGAGCTCAGGACAGTCCCCAGCAGATCTCACTCCTGGCTTCCTACAGATGATAATTGACACCTTGGCTGGAGCTCCCTCCCTACCTACTGAGTGTTTGGATGGGATGTGGGCAGGGCCGGGCGTGGGGAAATGGCACCCGGGGCAAACTTGCATTTTGGTGCCCCTGGCTCCCATGGGCTCCCTAGGCAACCCACGTTCCCCTCCCCCCAACCTCTGCACTGTGTCCCTTTGCCCCAAATGCCTGCTCCCCCTCCTGTGTTGCGTCTCGGTGCCTCTCAAGCGGGCATGAACAAAGCTCTTCAGTCAGCATGATTGGCAGCTAAGTCCTTTATTTCTCTCCAGCATATTTCATTTATACAATTAATGCAGGCAATCAAGCAATTGCTAATTGGTTAATAAGGTGCAGACAGGCACAGCTGTAACTTCATTGGCTATTTAACATCCTGGCCAACCCTTTAATTTATTATCCTGTTATTGTCTCCCAGCAGATAAGAACGAGCCTCATCCTTGAGACTTGCATGTCAGTTTCCCACACTCTTATGCAAAACAATCCGACACTTCCCCCCTCTTCTCATAATAAAAAAGGGAAGGCACAGCAAAACATTCCCAGTTCATAGCATCACATTACTACAATCTATTAAACAGCAAAACTAAGAGCAAATCTAAACACCAGCTGCCTAACTAAACCGTAACAATATCTTCCGCAGTGCCCTATTTTTACCTATACATCCCTCCTCCAGGTAACGCAAGTGGCCCAAGGGGCCAGGAGGGTTCTGCCAATATGCAAACACCCACAAAGCAGATTTCCAATAAGGGCTTCCACTGCAGCAACATGGGGCAAGCAAAGGGCCGTAGTATTTATGGCACTCTGCGCCAAAATCAGCCAAGGCCGGACCCACTTCGCCGGAATCCACCTGGCTTACTGTCTTCCCATTTCCCATGCACCGTATCTGATCCAGTTAGGCCACCTGGCCTTTGCCTCGCTCTGGCAGTTCCCTACTTTCTCATAACAACATTATCTCATCCCTCTGTTCTCGTAATCACGCAGCTGTAATTTTCCACCAAGGCAGCATAGGGAAATTCTCCCCTCTATTCCAAAAACACATAAAAAAAATAACAATAACCAATTAAACAAAACAAAACTAAAAGCCAAATAATACTTCCTCAATCTATAAGGCTTATCCATAACCATGCAATTCATAAATAATTACATGGTACATTAAATGCTATACAGCTAACACCAATTTTCTTTAATATCTAAAAAACAAAAACAAAACTACCCCTACTGGGCAATTAATCATTACTTAAAATATACCAAAACCCTATATAGCTAGCAGGCAAAACAAAAAAAAATTACTTCATCAAATAAATCATTTACATTAATACAATTGCTCCTAGCTTACTCCTAAAATTCAAAACTAATCACAGCTTAAAATTTCTTACTATTAGCTTCTAATTTTAAACACTAAAAAAAAAAAAAAAATCACCACTTATATGCCCTTAGCCTAATACAATTACAATTACATAGCACAATATTCAATCTTCAACTAATGCAACAAAATATTCATGGCCAAACAATTGCAAACTAATTTCTTGCCTAAATTTATTTACAAACATTTCAAAACACCAAAAACGTTTCTCTAAGCATTTTTACAAAATTCAACCTTTATTCCCTCTGGCAACCATAGAGTTAAACTTTTAGTCTCGCTACGCCCTCAAGAGTTTTTCAGCCAGCTTTCCAAGCCTTATCTATTGCCTGTCCGCTTGGGCCCGATCCTGTTTTCCCTTCAAATTCTCTATCTATTGCGTGCCTGCCTGGGCCCAATCCATATTTCCTCTCCAAATACGCTGTCTATTATAATATAGGCCACATCTAATATCAAACAGTCTACAACGGCCAATAATCAGCACATAACACAAAATTAACAAAAAATCTAAATAAACTAACAAAGGCACTTTACATAAAAATTCTTAGGGTCACATAAATTCAAAGCCATTCTCCCAAATTACCTAAATTTATGCCTAAACAATCCACAATTCCCCCCTTGAGAATACTCAACAAACCTTTTGGCTGAGTTTTCTCAAACTTGAAAAATAACAAACAATTAAACTCTAAAAAGCTGGGGTAAATAATTTCACATTCATCCTCCCCATGAACCCGGCAGGGTTCGATATGTAAAAGCCCTCACCCCCCAACTCAACCGGTTTACATGCTGGGGAGGGGCACTGCAAATATTTACACTTTTACTTAAACAGTGTCTAAATATATTTTTACAACTCCAAATCAAATGGCACTCCTAATATATTTGTAAGGGCAGTGGGCTATCCTGGTGCTCAAAATCACTCCGAATGGCCATCAGCTGGCCATTCAAAACGTCAAACATACCAGCTCCCACGGCAATGCTTTCTCAGCCTCAATAAAATAAGGACATATCATTTACAATCCAACTAGGGTGGGCTATACATACTGAAGGATTTATCCAAAACACAGGGCACAGCCTGTAAAATAAATCCCAAAATCCAATTAATATCACATTTCTCAGCAGGAGTCCCAAATTTCTTCCTGCCAGTGTACAATTCTTTGTCTCTTCACCAGGATCAGTTCTCAATGTCTTTTTAGTCAGGAATTTCTGGACTTTGGCAATGTCAATACTGTAAGTGTTTTTTCTCCTTTTTCACTACCGTTGTGGTTCAGCTTTTACGGGGGAAATATCCAGAACGTGGGGGCTGCAGCGGACAAGGGAAAAATTAGCCAGCACGTTACCTTGTCCTTTATTGCTGCTGTTTAAAAGCACAATGGAACTAAAAAAAAAAATTAGGCCAATCATCAGTAGGAAAATTCTCCTGATGTGAAGGGGTCTTTCTGCAGTAAAAATCATGGGTCCAAGCAGTCAGTCTTTTTGTAGCGTTTCTTTACCCATAAAAAAAAAAATCTAACACATTCCGGTAATGCCAGGCCGAATTTTACAGCTATTCCAGCGGCCTGAGCACAGTCAAGCCCCCCCCTTTCTCTTGACCGTTCGCCAAGTCTTAATTGCAAGCAATGTCCTTGGCTGGGCCAAAAAAAAGGAATGAGCTTTCTTGCCTTGTTAACTCATGCTGTTCCTTTTCCTTCCCTGCTTGGCTTCTTTTAATCTGTAAATCCTGTGTCAGCTATCGCTGCTCATACCGGAGAAGCATAATGGTTTTCCCAGCACTGTCCCAGGCTCAAACCAGCCAGCGTAGGATGCCTTCTCCGGGCTTCTGTAGGTCCGAACGACCTCCGGGGCCCCGGCACCAGCCTCTACCTGCGCCGTGCACTCCAACGTCTTCCCGTCCAGGGCTCGCTTCCAGCGGAGCACCTCCTCGTCCTGTGCCCGAAGGCCGGTCAGGAGGAGCCTCCACAACTCCCCCTCTCTTCTTAATAAGTAAATCAGTGCAGCAGGGAAGATCTTTTCCCTTTGTCGGTTCATAATGTGCAAATAAAACTTCTCTGTTATCTTTTCTTCAGCTGATACAGCGGTACTCATATCTGAGCTTGGGTGCGCCTCTCTTTTCGGACGCTCGCCCCTGAGCTCAGGCGCGCGTCTCTGTTGGACGCCTGGGGGCGTCTCCGGCACTCTCCCCTGCGGCTCCCAGCCGCTCACCGCGTCTCTGTTGGACGCCCGGGGGCTTCTCCGGCACTCTCCCCTGCGGCTCCCAGCCGCTCACCGCGTCTCTGTTGGACGCCCGGGGGCTTCTGTGTTATCTTTTGTTCCGCTGATGCAGCGGTTCCCATATTAGCCACTCACCTCTGAGCTCAGATGCGCCTCTCCTTTGGACGCCCGGGGGCCGGCCCTTCTCCAGCACTCCCCGCCGCGGCTCTTCCGCCTGGAACAGGCCACCGAGACTAGGCCACCGACACTTTCAGCATTCGATACGAATCACGTCGGATAGGCACTCCCCGCCTCTGGGCTCAGGCTCCTGGCCGTTCGCCTCTGGGCTCAGGCTCCCGACACTATCATGATTCAATACGAATCACGTCGGGGTCACCATTTGTTGCGTCTCGGTGCCTCTCAAGCGGGCATGAACAAAGCTCTTCAGTCAGCATGATTGGCAGCTAAGTCCTTTATTTCTCTCCAGCATATTTCATTTATACAATTAATGCAGGCAATCAAGCAATTGCTAATTGGTTAATAAGGTGCAGACAGGCACAGCTGTAACTTCATTGGCTATTTAACATCCTGGCCAACCCTTTAATTTATTATCCTGTTATTGTCTCCCAGCAGATAAGAACGAGCCTCATCCTTGAGACTTGCATGTCAGTTTCCCACTCTTATGCAAAACAATCCGACACTCCTGCACCCCTAATCCCTACACCCCTTCATTCCTAACCTCTGCCCCCCTCGTGCACCCCAACACCTGCCCCCTCCTGAGCCCCTAACCCCTGCACTGTGCCCCCTTCACTCCAGCCCTTGCACTCCACTCCTGTGCCGCAATCATTAATGATCTGGAGGATGGTGTGGACTGCACTCTCGGCAAGTTTGCAGATGACACTAAGCTGGGAAGAGTGGTAGATACGCTGGAGGGTAGGGATAGGATACAGAGGGACCTAGACAAATTAGAGGATTGTGCCAAAAGAAACCTGATGAGGTTCAACAAGGACAAGTGCAGAGTCCAGCACTTAGGGCAGAAGAATCCCATTCACTGTTACAGACTAGGGACCGAGTGGCTAGGAAGTAGTTCTGCAGAAAAGGACCTAGGGGTTACAGTGGATGAGAAGCTGGCTATGAGTCAACAGTGTGCCCTTGTTGCCAAGAAGGCTAATGGCATTTTGGGCTGTATAAATAGGGGCATTGCCAGCAGATCGAGGGACATGATCGTTCCCCTCTATTCAACATTGGTGAGGCCTCATCTGGAGTACTGTGTCCAGTTTTGGGCCCCACACTACAAGAAGGATGTGGAAAAATTGGAAAGAGTCCAGCAGAGGGCAACGAAAAATGATTAGTGGGCTGGAGCACATGACTTATGAGGAGAGGCTGAGGGAACTGGGATTGTTTAGTCTGCAGAAGAGAAGACTGAGGGTGGGATTTGATCGCTGCTTTCAACTGCTGAAGGAGGGTTCCAAAGAGGATGGATCTAGACTGTTCTCAGTGGTAGCAGATGACAGAACAAGGAGTAATGACCTCAAGTTGCAGTGGGGGAGGACTAGGTTGGATACTAGGAAAAACTATTTCACTAGGAGGATGGTGAAGCACTGGAATGGGTCACCTAGGGAGGTGGAGTCTCCTTCCTTAGAGGTTTTTAAGGCCCGGCTTGACAAAGCCCTGGCTGGGTTGATTTAGTTGGGAATTGGTCCTACTTTGAGCAGGAGGGTGGACTAGATACATCCTGAGGTCCCTTCCAACCCTGATATTTTATGGTTCTATGCAGCCCTTCACTGCTACCCCCTGCACCACTCTCCTGTGCCCTCAACCCCTGCACTGTGCCCCCTTTGCCTCTAACCCCGGCATCCCCCTCCTGCACCCAAGTGGGAACCTGACCTGGATGCACAAAGCAGCTGGCATTGCTGCTCGCTCCCCCACTGGACTGCTGCTCCCCCACCCCACACAGCCCTGGGGGGCTGGGAGAGGGGAGCAAGGAACGACGTCAGGGCTTCCTGCACCCAGGTCACTTTCCCTGCAGGCTGCGTAAGGGGAGGGCAGGAGAGCAGCTGCTCCTGATGTCTCAGCACAGCCCAGGTGGGGAAGTGACCTGGATGCAGGGAGCCCTGGTGTGTGTGTTGAGGGGAGGATATTAAAGAGTGTGTGTATGTTGAAGGGAGTGTGTAAAGGAGTGTGTGTGTGTGTGTGTGTGTGTGTGAAGGTAGTATGTGCCTGAGTGAGTGAGCGCGCTGTCTGTTTAAGAAAGTTCCCAGGGTCAGGAGCCTGAACTAGGCTTGTTCAGACACAAGCAGCTACCAGCAGCTCCGGCCCCAGAGAGGCAGCAGCACACGCAGATTCCCCCTGTCCCGTCACCCCAGCTCAGTGGAAATCAGTACCTGGGTTGGGGGGAGGGGATCACCCCACCATCAATCAGCACCTCCCCCCTGCAGAGCAGTCAGGAGGATGCTCCCAGTCGGGGGTGGACGGGGCGACTCCGGGGGTGAACGGAGGGTGGGGGGACAGGAACAGCAGCAGCTGCACACGTGGAGCAGGGCCGTGGAGGGGCCCCTCTGATCCGGAGCAGTCACCTGACTCTGACGCTGGTCGTCCAATTTCCCCCTGCAGCTCAGGTCTATCCCACTCCCCCACGCAGCTGCTTATCTGCTCCCTGTGCCGCTTTCATCAGCCCAGCGAGCCTCTCGGCAGCAGGGCAGGTGGGAATCCAAACCCTGCGCCCGGCACCCCCTTGGGTGGGGCACCCGTACGGCCCCCCATAAAGGCCGGTCCTGGGTGGGGAGCAGAATTGATCCCCTCCACTGTCCCCTGTGGGGAAGAGTTAGGGGGAGTTCAGTCCCTGATTTTTATTTTCTGTCTCTCCAGCACTTACTTGGGTTTGTTCTCTGCCTTTCCATCCCCAATTCTGAGATTTCTCCTCTCTTCTAGCAGGTGATGGGGTGGTGAGGGAGAGCGAGGAGCAGAATCCTCACCAGGAAGATGCTGAGCTCGCCGAAGCGCATGGGGAATTACTGCGAAGAGCCAAAGGGAGCGTGTCCAGCCCCCGTGAGCAGGGAAAAGCTGGTGAAAATTACCCCAGACCAGAGAGAGAGCAGGGAAACCACTCAGAGGAGAGAGTGGATGAACCCATTAATTGTCAGGGACCTCACAGGGACCTCAAGGAAACTACATCCCAGGAGAAAATCCTCACGGAAAAGCGAGAGAATACATGTAGTGAGTGTGGGAAAAACTTCCATTACCGCTCAGCCCTTATTCGACATGAGATAATCCACACGAAAGAGACACCCTACAAATGCTGTGAGTGTGGGAAAAGCTTCAATCGTACCTCAGCCCTTAGTAGGCATCAGCGAATACACAGAGGAGACAAACCCTATGAATGCTGTGAGTGCGGGAAAAGCTTCACTCAGAGATATACCCTTAACTCTTATCAGAGAATCCACACAGAAGAGCGACCCTACGAATGCTGCAAGTGCGGGAAAAGCTTCACTCAGAGATCAGTCCTTATCTCTCATCAGACAACGCACACAGGAGAGCGACCTTATGAATGCCGTGAGTGCGGGAAAAGTTTCAGTCACTTCTCCTCCCTTATCTCTCACCAGAGAGTCCACACGGGAGAGAGACCCTACGAATGTTGCGAGTGTGGAAAAAGCTTCTCTCGGAGCTCAAACCTTACTATGCACCAGAGGATCCACACAGGAGAGAGACCCTATGAATGCAGTGAGTGCGGGAAAAGTTTCACTCACCTCTTCTCTCTTCTCTCTCACCAGAGAGTCCACACGGGAGAGAAACCCTATGAATGCAGTGAGTGCGGGAAAAGCTTCTCTCGGAGCTCAACCCTTGTCACACATTACAGAGTCCACACCGGAGAGAAACCCTATGAATGCAGTGAGTGCGGGAAAAGCTTCACTCATAGCTCAGGCCTTTCTAAACATCAGAGAATCCGTAAAGGAGATAAACTTCATAAAAACCCTCTCTAGAGCTGTCAGAAGATTTTTTTCTTTAATTCTTTTGACAGTTCCCAAGTAGTGAGTGTTAAGACTGTTTGCATCTTTTGCACACTGTAGTCCCTCAGCTCCCACACACGAGTTACCCACTTTTGAAGCTCGCCCGTCTTTGGGGTGGATCCTGTGGTCCTTTGTATCAACTCCATTGTCCTGCAAGTCATGGGAGTGGGTGTCCTTTCTACCAGGAATGTCATCACCCCAGGTGGGGGAGATGGGGGGTGTCTTCAACCAGCTACGTTGAGATAAAATCTACCTGGGTCTCATCACTGTGGTTGCCGTGGAGTTCACTTTCCTGATGTAATAAGACAGCTATTCTTGCAGTAAAGACATGGGCTATGGATAGTCAGTGGGGTTATCTAGCATATTTCCTCCTGATCTGACCTAATCACCATCACATTTCCTTGTCTAAACAAACCTGGAGATTCACATTTGTACTCCTCCTCCCAGTGCAAAGTTATTGTTAGAGACGTCAAGTTCCTCTTTGAGGACAGATTTCCTCATTCCCAGTTGTTCTCACATTACCCTGGATTGTGCAGAACAGCAGTTATTTTGTTGACTTTTTTTTCTCATTTAAAATATATTTAAATATGATGAAGAGCTGGAGCAGTGTCAGGGAAATAAGGGTCATTTTAGGCTCTGTGACACTGGAAGGAGATGGGGCGACTCAGACATTCCATCCTTCCCCATCACCCCAGAACTGTTACCTTGTGCCTGAGCCATGCACAGTTCACCCCTTCGTATTCCTTCGCTTCCCAACATGTCTGGTGGGGTCATGTTCTTGGCTTTCCATGCTTGGGAATGGTGCTTGTACGTCTTTGATCCTAAATCAGAGTCAGTCTGGCAGGCGATGAAAGTGTCAGACTTGGAAGGGGATTTCAAATGGATCCCAAGCACCGTTCAAATCCCCTTTTCCCTCAATGGCAAAGCCGCTTCTGGGAAGGTCGGCTGTTTTTTCTCCCGTTATGAAGGTGCTAAAACTCCTGTAACACTAATGAGAAAGGTATCAGAGGGGTAGCCGTGTTAGTCTGGATCTGTAAAAGCAGCAAAGAATCCTGTGACACCTTATAGACTATCAGACTTTTGGAGCATGAGCTTTCGTGGGTGAATACCCACTTCATCGGATGCATGAGAAAGCGCTGGGTGAAGCAGGTTTCAGTGGATCATGAGAGAATCTCTCATCCTGATTCTGAGACATCAGATGTAACCTAGTCTGGAATTTCACTTTAAATTAAAATAAAAGTGTCTTCTACCTCTCTGTGATATGGCTGATTGGCTGAGCAGGTTAATGGTCTCTGAGCAGTTCACGATTCTCTCTAACGTTGCAGTTCTCCTCAAATACTTGCTGAATAATTACTATCACTGGTGTTGGTCTGGAGCTCATCTGAGAGCATTTTATTCAGGTCATTCAGTGTCTGAAATTCAAGATCCGATGGTTAGTTTGAAAATCAGGGCTCTTGGGTCCTATTCCCAACTGTGCCACTGACTGGCTGTGTGACCTCAGACAACTCAATTATCCTTTCTCAGCCTCAGCTTCTCCCTCTTTCAAGTAGGGATAATAATGATCCGCTCCTACCTACTTCACAGTGCGTGGAGGCAGGGTCAGCTCTAGGTTTTTTGCCGCCCTAAGCAAAAAAAAATTTGGCTGCCCCCATCCCAGCCCTGGGCTCCCCCTCACACCCTCCTGCTGCCCGAGCCCTGGACTCCCCCCAACCTGCACCCGCTGCCGCCGCAGCTCTGGGCCTCCCCACACCTGCATCCCCCTGCAACCCCACCCCTGGGCTCTTCCCCCCCCCCAGCCACACCCCCCTGCCATTCCAGCCCTGGGCTCCCCCCCCACATCCTGTGCTGCCCCAGATCTGGGCTCTCCCCTTCCTCCCCACCAATGCTCCCCAACCCACACACCCCCTGCCGCCCCACCCCTGGGCTCTTCCCCCTCCCCCGAACCCACACCTCCTGCCATTCCAGCCCTGGGCTCCCCCACACACATCCTGTGCTGCCCCAGATCTGGGCTCTCCCCTTCCCCCCCACCAATGCTTCCCAACCCACACCCCCCCTGCCGCCCCAGGCCTGGGTGCTCCCCCCGAACTGCACCCTCCTTCCACCCCAGCCCTGGGTCACTGGTAACTCGCTCCCAGGGTGGGTCATTTAGCAGGAATTTTGGATGTGCACAGAGCACAGACAGGATTGGTTCCCATATGGTTACAGAACTGCAGTAAAATGGAACAATTTTCAGCTTGTGTGATTGGAGGATACCTGGATGCATATTATAAGACTGTCCTCCATAAATGAGGAAAAGTTGAGGTGCCTTTATTATTCTTTGTTTCTATGGGGAATTTGCCAATCCAATATCACTGTTTTCCTTTCAAACAAACAAAACTAGAAAAAATGGGAATGGCTGTTGAAAATAGCAATTCCAGTCCTAATAACCCCTGGGAAGCATTTCTTGCTCAATTTTATCCTACTTTTTCTACAGCAAATGACAGTGGATCAGTATTTTTGATTTGGGAGAAATGAAGTAACAGCTGCCCAAACTGAGCTTGAGCACTCCTGAATTTTGAGGTGTTCAAGTCTGGAAGGCAGGTGCTAGATTCTCTTTCTGAACATTAGCTAAATTTGGAAAGGAAAAGTCAATTTCTGCTTCCATGACTCAGAAGGGGAAATCCTCCTACGTGCCTGGTACTGTATCTAGATGTAAGTGGGGGAATGGTCCTGCTATTGTGGGGAACTTTCCTGGCTTCTGCACTACCCCGGTGAAGTGGGCTGGCAAAAGGAACTGAGTCCTCGCTCCCACTTCCTTTACCCAGAGGCCTCCCTGCCCTTGAGGCCTCCCCTTCCACTCTCCTGTCTGGCAGAGTCCTCATAACCCCAACAAGGCTGGGCCCAGGATTCCTGGGGGGCTCAACCCCCAACCCTTCTGTGGTCACCCAGGACAGGGGCTAGGGTGTCCCTCTCTTTGCACTGCGCACCTCCCTGACCCACTGATCACATCATACAATTTAAAGCAAATACAAGTTATTTAATTAACAGTAAAATTTAAAAAATAAGAAAAAATGGGAAAGGTTAAAGGAAAACACATCACCCCGCTCTGTGGCAGGGACCATCACAAAAAGTGTCTCTGGACATCAGGGCACTTCACAGTCTGTTCCTTGTTGGTCCCAGGCCGCCTCCTCAGGCCCTGGCTGTGCTGCAGGGACGCTGGAGGTTGGACACTTGCTCTGGCGGTGGCCACACACTCTCAGGCTCTGGGTGGCAGGACCCTTCTCCCCAGCATCACCCCCACCCTGTCAGGGTTACAATCCCCCTCCAAGTCTGGCCTGCAGGGCCTCTCGGCTGAGCCGTCTCCCTGTGCTGGGCCCACTGCCCAGGGTCCCCCTCGCTCTCCCCAGCTGCTCACCGCACCCAGCTCCGGACTGCTCCAGCTCCACTCTGCCTCAGCACGGCTGCTGCTGCTGCTCTGCCTTCAGCTCCCTGTGCTGCTTGTCTGGCCTCTCTGGCTCCAGTTACAGCTCTGCTCCCAGGGCAGGTCTGTTCTCTCTGGGCTGTGCTCTGGCTCTGGGGCTGCAGCTCTGCTACCATCAGCAAAGCTTGGGCCCCCTGCTCTTTCCTTAGCTCGGCCCCACTCCATGTGACTCAGACAATTCCAGCTCACAGGGAAGACGGGACCCCCCTGGCCTCCTGACTCCTTGAATAGCCTGCCCGCCCTGTCAATCAGGCTGACCTGGAGCATTGGTCTCTCCACATTGTTCCTGGGGACTGTCAGTCTCAGGCTCCTGATTTCCCATCGACCCCTCCCTTTTTAGTGCTGGGAGCTAGCAACCAAACACCCCCACTGAATGTTAGTAAGGGGGCAACAGTCCCCTTACATAAAGCATCTAAATCCCCTGGGCACAGCTCGCCAGGGCACAGCTTGGGAGCTGCACTGGGAATAGATCCTGCAGGAAATCCCTTCCCCGCCTCTGCTAGCTTGTGTTTTGTTACAGCCCTGGAGATAATCCCGCTGCCTGCGTGTGTTCCGCAGAGAACAGAGGAGCAAATTCTCTCCCTGTTCCCCCTTCCACAGCCATTAAAGGAAGGAATAAACCCCCAGCAGCGCCCTGCCTCACGGAGTCCCCCTGTGTAAGGAGAGAGATGTGCAGTGATTAGGGCTCCAGCTCAGCGTCACCAGGTTTATATAACTTTTGGTGATGCCCAGAACGGTCCAAGTCTTGTCCGTCCTTCCTCCCCGCCGCCCCCAAAGCGCTGTGGGAGGGAGTTTGGGTACATGAGGTGCAGGCTCTGGGCTGGGCAGGGGGTTGGGGTGCAGGGGAGGCGGGGGGTGGACCCTGGGAGGGAGTTTGGATGTGGGCTCTGGGCTGGGGCAGGGAGTTGGGGGGCAGTGGTGGGCTGTGGGAGGGAGTTTGGGTGTGGGCGGGGTGTGGGATCTGGGCTGTGGCAGAGGGTTGGGGTGTGGCACCTATCTTGGGCAGCTCCCGAAAGTGACCCACACCCCCATCTGGCAGCAACTCCTATATGGAGGAGTCCAGGGGGGGCGTGGGTCTCCTGGCACCACTGCCCGCTGGCACCACCCCTGCAGCTCCCATTGCCGCAGTTCCAATGGCAGAGTGGGCACTTGGGGTGGGGGCAGAGTGCGAGAGACACACCCTACGGGGGCCACAGGGATGTGCCAGATGCTTCTGGGAGTGGTGCGCCGTGCGGAGCCAGGGTGGGCAGGAATCCACTTTAGTCCCGCTGTGCTGCCGGTAGTGGTGGCAGGAGCCCCCAGGCGTTTTCATATCGCACGGGGCCAGCTGCTCAGGCTTTCTGACTTCCTGATGGGGAAGCAAAGGGAAGGCACATGTGCCCCTCATGAGCAGTTCTGGGGAGTCTTTTTGGGGCTCCTGAAGTAGGCAGCAGAGAGGTGCAGCCCCACCACCAAGTCTGTTTCACTGGAGGAGAGTGGGGGCTGCAGGGTGATCTCCCAACTCCGTGCATCCAGCAGCCTGTGCTCCCCCCTGCAATGCTGGAGCCTCCACATTTATTTATTGACAAATAAAATTTGCAGAATTTTAAAATATTGTGCACAGAATTTTTTTGGTGCAGAATCTCCTCAGGAGTGAGACTGACTCAGGGAACCTCCTTGGATTGTCACTGCTTGGTTAACCACTCAGCCACCACACCAATGCACACAGAGTGCCAAGCCCCACTGCTATGTGGGGCTGGAGGCTGGGGTCGGGTCATACACATTCAGACTGTGCGCTCCCCCCGCTACAAACCGCTGCTGATTTCCCAGTTAGGACATTAGCTGTTACCGATAAGGTTTGTCTGTGTTTTTTTTTTATCTCATTGTTAGGTGTAAGAAGTATAAACTGTTCAATATGTTCAATTAGTTGGTTAATAAGATGTTTATGAAGTAAATCACTGGCTTTAAAATAAGATCCAATCTGGAGCATATGAACTATTGACCCCTGGACTCCATCTCTGAGAGGGGACTTGTTTACCATCAGGACACAGGCTCAAACCAGTCCAAACCGGTTTTTCCCGCCAAAACCAGCCCTCAGCGTTCCATCTCCTCAGCACTTTTCCCGCCACAGAAGTGATATAAGGACGTGCTCAGCGCCTGCGCAGGGCCACCCCCCCCCAGCGACGGCCCCTCCACGGTCGGGTCTTCCCAGCGCTCCCGAGCCGGAGAGTGATGAGCCCCCTCGGTCCCGGCGTGAGACTGAGGAACAGGAGGCCTGTCACCCCCATTCCTGCCGTCCTGCATCCCTGGTGTCCAGCCTCCCACGGAGCCCCCCGGGGAGTGAGAGACCCGGGGGGGGGCACTGGGGCTGGGCAGGAAAGTGACTCTGCCCCGGGGAACCTGGGAGAAGCCTCAGAGCTGCCTCAGCCCCAGTGGGATTTGGGGGGCAGAGACTGGGGCCTGGCGGGGGGGATCCCCTGTGGTGTGGGGGGAGATGGGGGGTGTCAAGCAGGGAGGGGAGAAGCTGGAGTTGTAGGGAGGGGGAGGTCAGTGGGACGCGGGGGGGGGGTTGAACTGTCTCTGGGCAGCCAGGAAATTCCCGGGGGGGGGGGAGTGGCGGGCGGGGGAAGGGGGGAGGGGGGTTAATTGGATCCTGTCCCGGTTTGTGCCACTTGCCTCTCACCCCCCATACAAATTCTCTCTAGTTCTGCCCCTTTTCTCTCTCAGTATCTCACACGGGGCTATAAAATCTGGGGCGATTTCCCCCCTTTCCCCTCCAATGATCAGCTCTCCCATCCCCCTCCGATTTCCCCCGTTCTCCCCATGAGTCTCAAACGTCAGTTTAAAATCTTCTCTAGTGAGGGGCATTTTCCCACCCATTTCATCTGCAGCGATTTGTCCTTGTTTAGGTGGGAAATTGTCGCCCTGAGTCATTCCCCAGCACATGGCTGCCCCTGGAGTGGGGGTGGGATGGCTCAGTGGTTGGAGCACTGGCCTGCTAAACCCAGGGCTGGGAGCTGACTCCTTGTGGGGGCCATTTGGGGATTTTGTTGGGGATTGGTCCTGCTTTGAGCAGGGGGTTGGACTAGACACCTCCTGAGGTCCCTTCCAGCCCTGATATTCTATGAGATGCCGGGTCTCTGCCAGGGCAGGGAAGGGAGGCGCACGTGTCCCCCATGGGGGCTGCCCAGACCCCCGTTTCCCAATCCCAGTTGCTGCCCCCTAACTACCAACACAGTTACCCCCAACCATCAGTTGCCAGTCACCCGTCCATCCCCCACAGCTGCCCCCTTCCTTTATCCAGGGACTTTTCAGCTCCCCCTCCCCCTCCCTTGCCCTTTTAATCAGCTCCTCAAAGGGCTCCCTGCTGCCCATGGGAATGGTGGGGGTGGGGGAACCATTACTTTGTGTTTATGTATTGGACAGTCGTATAAAATCCAGTCCAACAGTCCCCCTTTTCCACTAGTTCATTAACAGCAATATAAAATCCCCTCAAATCTTGGTGTTTTTCTCTCATGTTATCAAATACACAGTTTGTGACACATTTTCTTTGCAAATCTCAAAGATTCATATAAAATACCCTAAACATTTGCCCCACTGCTCTCTAGTTGTCTATTTCTAATTGAATATGCCCTGAGATTTTTTCCCTGTCTCTCTAATTATAAAATACTAAGAAAATCTCAGATTTACACCTTTTCTCAGATTCTTGAACATGGATATAAAATGTTTGCAAATGTTGCCCATTTCCTCTTTATTCATTTATCAAATATTGATGTGAAACACTCAGATTTTACCTCCTATCAACAACTGATATAAAATCCCTCTGATTTTCCACTTGTCTCTCTATAATTTGCAAAATGGATCCAAAATCTCTCAGATTTCCACCCTTTCTCTTTCATTTCTGAACGTTGCTCTCAAAGCTCAGGTTTTGCCTCTTTCTATGTCATTATCAAACGTCAATTAAAAATCCTCTCGGGTTTGGGGCTGTTCCCCGTGTTTCTAAATCCCAGCAACTTCTTCCTTCGAGGGAACCTGTTGCCCTGAGTTCTTCTCCATCCTGGATGTTGTAGGGGGTTAAATTGCCCAGAGATCATCTTTCCCAACTCCTTTGTGAATCATTTGGTCCCTCCTTTACCTCTGTTAAAATGTTTGCCAAAGAAAGAGACCAGCCAGATATTTAATACACATCAAAGCCAGAGGCCTCCCCCTGTTTGGGGGGTCAGTGGTTCCCAACCAGTTACAGAAGAGTTGGCTGGACCCTTTTCTCCAGCTGGCACGGGATGATGAGGTCACTCTGAGTGCAATGTGAGTTGAGAAGTATCCCAAACCCCATGGCAAATGGCCTTGGTGAGGGGTCGCTTCCCGCAGTGCTAAGATGCAGCCACCTATGGGGTGGATCCATGGTGGCCATTATTTGGTAGTGACAGGCCATGGACATTTCTTATCTATTTTGTCCCTCCAGGCCTTCCATACTCCAGTTCAAGAGGCATCCCCCAGGGCTCCCTCTGCCTGTGTGACTGGCCAGCAGGGGGCGGTGGTCACTTTCTATCCACTTCTCAGGCACTGTGAGGTAACAGTGTTGCTGGGTGGGGAGATAGCAGCTGAAGGGGGATTGTGGTAGGGGGAGGCCTCTGGGTGGCTGGGCAGGGGGTACCCTAGTGAGGTTGGTGGGTTCTGGAGATTTGGGGTTTCAGGGGGTGGTTGTGATGTGCCCAGCCCTGAGGCTGTGGGGCCTGGAGGTGGGTATCGCTGGGGGCCTGGTGGCTGCAGAACAGCCGGGGTGGGCATATCTTGGGGAGGCAGGACAGGGGGTTAGAGGGAGCCTGGTGCTGTGCCAGGGGCTCTGTCTGGGCTTCTCCCGCAGACTCCTGGGATCGCTGCCCTGCCCAGTGCACAGAGTGTCTGTGGGAGAATCCCCGGCGCTAGGCCAGGGGGTGCCCCTGTAAAGCACCAGGGGATCCTGCAGGGGGGAGGAGGGGGTGCCAGGCAAAGGGCAGGGCATATCCTGCTGGAGGGCGGGTGGTGGGGGGGATCCTAGGCAGGCAGTGAGGGACTGAGTTCCCAGTGGGGGTCCCTTTTGGGAGGTCTCTGGCTTTTTGGGTCTCTTGGGGTGAGGGGGAAAATCCTTTGGGATTCCCAACCTGGCAGTGACGGTCTGGTGGGGGTTCTCTGGCTGGTGAGGCTCTGAGGGCAGGGCCGGGTTTAGGAAGTGCGGGGCCCAATTCGAACAGTTTTGACGGGGCCCCGGCAGGGATGACTTAAAAAAAAAAAAAACCTTAAAAAGAACCACCTTTCATTTCTTACATGTATTATTTACATGTATTATTTACTTTCCATGACTAGATACATAATAACAAAATTATATATTACATACATTACATAATATTGTATATGGCTCTTTTCTTACTCCCACTTGGGTACTTTCTACAAATATCTCTTGATCTCTTGCCCATATTGATAGAAGTCACCACATTCTAAAAGAATATTAATTATAGATTTTCACTTTCATATTAGGAAAATAATTTATGTTTTGATAGTTGTACAACTGATTTTCTTCAATAATGTTTATTTTATGCCCCCTTCTTCCTCCCAGCACCGCCCGGCCCCATGGAAACACTGCCCCCACCAGCGCCGCTCACCTCGCAGAAAAACCCTCCTTCCTCAGCGCCACCCCATCAAAACAGCTGTGGGCCAAAGAGGAAGGTTTGAGGGGGAGGTGGGAGAAATGGCACACATAGGCAAAAAGAAGTATTCCATTCTATGCATCCGAAGAAGTAGGCTGTAGCCCATGAAAGCTCATGCTGAAATAAATTTTTCAGGTGAAAGGTGCCACAATTACTCCTGTTCTTTTTGCGGATACAGACTAACACGGCTGCTACTCTGAAACCTGGCACACATAGGGTGACCAGATCACAGCAGTAAAATAGGACCCGCCCCCTCCCAGCTCGGCCCCACCATCACACCCCTCCTCACCCCTTAGTCCCCCACTGACTTGCTGCGTCCCTCCTAGTCCGTCCCCCACTCACCAATCGCCTCCTTTCACTTTCTCCCTCCCCTGCCAGAAACCTACATACCCGCCCCTAAACCCTCTGCTGGCTCACTGCTCACCTCTGTGCCCACCTGCCACTTGCCCACCCACTCACCCCCGACTCGCCGCTGCACCCCCCCCCAGTATATAGCCTTATTCACAGACCCAGGGGTCACTATATTACCGCACACAGCAGTCAATCAATGCAGTTGTAGATAAATCTCTGCATTATGCATTTTTGTATAACTTTTACATGACTTTGTATTGAACCTTAGTAATATGTTATAGCAGGCCCCTAAGGTAGTATAATTAAGGTAAAAGAAAAATGTCTTTTTGCTAGAAGTAGAATAAGATCTTCCTCCCCCCCTTGGTAATCAGTCGCCCTGTGGAGTGAATGAGGTGGGACTGAGGAAGGCAGCACCTCCAGACAGCTGCAATCCTTGGAGAGGGGCTGGGAGCCAGACCAAGGAGCTTTGCCCAGGGCTGAGTGGGACGGAGTTTGGGTGCTGGGTGCAGGCTCCGGACTGGGGTGCAGGAAGGGTGGAGGGGTGCAGGCTCTGGGAGGGCATGCGGAGGGGTGGGTGCAGGCTTTGGGACAGAGTTCGGGGGCTGGAGGGTGGTGTTGGGGGGAGCGGACTGCCATGTAGCTTCCTTCCTCCCCTGTTGTCCCTCACCATAGCCTCAGTGGGGGATGGAGCTGCCCCTTTCCCAGTGTTTGCAGGAGTAGTGGCTGGGGGGAAACCCAGTCAAACTCTGGTTTTACTCTTTCACCGATGGGTCACTTAAACCCCTTACAAACTCCTTCCCGCCTCTCTCACTCCCCTTTTCTACTGGGCTTGTTTGATCTTTTCGGTGGAGCTAGATGAAAACCACAAACCCCAGTGAGAGCAACAGTCTGGAAGACTAGACTGAACCCACCACCCAGCCTAGTCCATCCCAGAGCCCAGGACTGAGGGCAAATGTCCCCTCACCCCCAGGCCACCTGCTTCCACTCCTGGCCTCTCCCAGCGCTGCCAATGATTCTGTGTGGCTGCATCGGGTGGGATTTCAAGCAGACCCCTCAACCCCCCGCTAAATTCACCCCTGTTTTGCGACCACTCTGCACCAAGAGCACCTACCTTCCCTGCCCTAAAGCTGCTGGATGGCTAGAAAGCTGAGCTGGGCGTTTGATTGATCTAGAATATTATCATGCCCCCCCCCCAAACCTTAATATCCACAAAGCTTTTGGGGGGGGGCTATTCCACCCCAAGCTGATCTATTTCATTGTTGCAGGGCAAATGAAGGAGCCATGGTTTAATGGAAATATTCAGCCCCTACAGCGGTCTTGCAGCAGGGAAAGCAGAGTTGATGGGAAGGGAACTGGTTTGGATAGGAGCCCCCATCCTCCTCCTTTGCAAATAATTTGGAGAGGGGAATCTGATCACTCAGTGCCTCAGTTTCCCCTCCTGCGGGGGAAGGGGGGAAAGGGAGTTAAAAGTCTCAGCCTGCCGTGTTGCAGACCTTTTGCATTCTCCCCTCTTGATGTATTTGGTTTCCTCCTCCAAACCTGCCTCTCTCTCACCTGGAGTTCACAGCACTAAGTACCGGCTCGGGGCTTTTTTCCTGGGTTACATGATCCCAACTTTAGTTTTGAAACAGACACAGGCAGGCACAAGCTCACCCTCAAACAGCAACACCATGTAAACCACAAAACCAACCCAATATTACAAACCTCCGGGGAATCACAGGGCAAACACTCACCGCTGGAAGCCCCAGCAGTTGCTCAGGTGAGTGAGGGGCACTGCAGAGATTCCTGTCTCCCACCGGGCCAGAAGCTCCCTCCTGGTCTCCTCCAGGTGAGTGCTGGGGGTGGGGGAGGGAGGGGGAGGGGAAGTAAGGCTGAAAAGCACATGTGCCTTCTCCCCCCTCCCGACCTGCAAGTACAGCCAGGGGCCGCCTCTGCCTCAGCCGGCCAGCGTCTCTAGTTGCCTAGCAACAGCTGCTGCTTCCGGGAGACGCAGAGCTTTGCTTCCGGGAGAGACGCTGCACCCTGGGGCCCTCTCGGGGCGGGGCCCAATTCGGGGGAATCGGGCAAATCGGCTTAAGGCCGGCCCTGCCAGTGATGGCCAAGGATTGTACAGCACCTAGCGCAATATGGGGTCCCAATCTCAGTCATGGTCTGTGCAGCACCTGGGAGCCCTGATGTCTGTTTCCTGATCACAGGCACTGGGGATGGAGAAAGGGAAACCTCAGCACCTGAAGGGTTAATGCAGCCCTGTGTGCAACCCCTGCTAGGGTGACCTGACAGCAAATGTGAACAATCGGGACAGGGAGTGGGGGTAATAGGAGCCTAGATAAGAAAAAGACCCCAAAATCAGGACATCCGGTCACGCTAGTCCCTGCTGCGCTCACGAGGGGTTGTCTTAGAGAGTTGTAGTAATAACAGCAGCAAAGAGTCCTGTAGCACTTTATAGACTAACAGACGTATTGGAGCAGGAGCGTTCGTGGGTAAATCCCCACTTCGTCAGATGCATCAATAGTCCCATATGGGCTAGTGGTCAGGATTCCTGGTTTTCACCGAGGGGGCCTGGGTTCAACTTCTGCTGTGGGAACCGTGCAGAGCTTTCGCCCAGAGTGGAGACAGGAAATAAAAGGAACAGGAAGGGATCCTGCCAGCAGGGGAGTTAGACAGTGTGGGGAGGGGATCCCAGAAGTGGGGGTGGGGGGCAGAGGTCTGAAGGGAGACCAGGGAAGGATCCCAGCAGTGTGGGAAGTTGAGAGCACAGGCCTGGCATGGGGGGTGGGGAGAGTGACTGTGTCCCTCTAAACCCACCAACTGCAGACTAGGCAGGACTGGAAGAATTACGTATTTGTTGGTAAATATAAATTTCTGTGTAAATGCAGAACCCAATGGCAAAATATTTCCATTAATAATCATCAAAATTGGCAGATGGGCAAAGTAAGAAACATGCTGCTTGAGAACTTACCCTGTTGTAGGAGCAGCAGTGATCTGTGTGCTCTGTATCACCTGTATGCCCAAAAGGTCTGTTACACTCCCCCCCCCCCCGATCCCCCGCTTGTCTCCTCTCCCTCTCTGGATGCCTGTGAAGTGGCTTTCCCCCTCCCCCCCTCCTGCAATGCTTGTGGGATGAATGGGCTGGTTGAACAGCTGGAAGAGCAGAAGAGCTCCCAGGCAGACAAGGTGTCTGGGACTCTCATTAGGCAGCACTCACACACCCAGAGCATGGACACTGCATGGACACTGGCTGAGGTGGAGTGTGACCCACCAGATGCAGCCAAGTCATCTCCAGTCGCAGGCCATGAGAAGCAGGTCCTTAAAAGGGGAAGGGGCCCTGTGCTCAGGAGTCATTCACAAGCTTGTACCTCCAGTGAATGCCCTTCGCCCCGACCGCCTGGCCAGTGGTTCACTGCGTTACATTCCATGGTGCTTCAGGAAGACTTACCTTCATCGCACCATCCATCGCGGCGCTGGGGGACACTTACCTTAAAGGATCCTGACATCTCCAGTGCCAGGTCTGTCCTGGGAGCGTGAGTATGACACCCCCCATCCCTTCTTTTGAGCTTAGCTGTCAGTATAATAAACATGCTGCTTTCTGCCAAACTCTGGGGGGTCATTAGTCCTCCTTACACTTACTAGCTGGCCCTATTTTGGGTAACAGAAGCAACGTTACTGGGTCTGTCATCGTACCAAAGGGGGAGATGGTTGTCTATAAAGGAGGGTGAAGACTAAATGCATCCGATGAGGATGGGATTCAAACCCATGCATGCTGAGCACAATGGATTAGCAGTCCAGCACCTTAACCACTCGGCCACCTCATCTGACCTATCAAGAAGTGGACAGGAGGAGAAATCTAAGGCCGGCAGAGATAGGGCCACTAAGGAGTTTCCCAATACTAAGCGTAAGCAGGGGCTGAATGAGCTCCCCCCTCACATCTAGTGAGGAGCTGGGGGAAGACTTCAGGAACAGGCCGTGTTTGCATAGACACCCCTACTTTGCCTAGCTATGCAGCATGATGGGGCCACTTCCCCAAAATGACCAGTTTGGGATGGTGGTGGGTAACAAATCACTTTAGGATTGCGTGGAATGAAATGTTATTCTCCTTCCTGTACGAGTGAAGGGCAGCGGAACATACCTAGGCCGTCCTGACGGAGGGGTGGGTGGGTGAGGAATCGCTTTCAGTGGACTGCAGAGAAGTGATTGAGGACGTCACCCTAACCCAGTGGTCCCCAAACATTTCACACTGCGCCCTCGTATCCATGGCTGTGGCCCCTCGGAAGCCGCGGTCGAGAACCGGGGCTGGGAGTGGGGCCGTTGCTTGCTGGAGAGAGGGGTGCGGACAGGGGTAAGGGGGTCGAGGCCGGGCTGGGAGCCAGGGGCCCAGGCTGAGGGTGGGGTTGGGGAAGAGCTGGGACAGAGTGGGGCTGAGTGGGGCTCCCTCCCTGCCCTCCATGGGGGCTGGCTCAGGCCCTGAGGTGCCCCCATCAATCTTCCTCTGTGTCCCCCTAGGAGTCACGCCCCACATTTTGGGGACCACTGACCCCTACTCGCTAAGCAGGGGCTAGTGAGGCCAAAGCCCAGGGAAAGGGAGAACAAGTGCGGGGGCCCCAGCACTGGAACCATGGCCCCCCCCCCACTTCTGTGTGTGGCTCCGCCCCCTTCCACACCTTCCACCCACGGCCCCATCCACTGTCACCTCTGTTCCACCCCTTCCCCCACTGGCCCCACCCTGTCACTCCTTTACCCCGGCCCTGCTGCGGCCCCCAGACCAGAGAAGCTCTGTGCCCCTGCTGCAGCCCCCGGCCCGTAGCAGGGAGTGGGAGCCCCTCCAGCCCTGGGGCTGACATGGGGGAGATTTTTCCAGGGGGGCCTAATTTGGCCTGGGCCCCTAGTCATGGGCCCCACTGTCCCCTTGGCAACGCAAGGTTTGGGGAGGCTGAGCCCCCCCGAGCCTCCATTACGAGCCGCCCAGGCTACCTCTGCTCAGTGGGTGGCCAGTCTCCCTGTGTCTCTGCTGTTCGTGCTGGGGAGCCCGGCCGGCCTTAGGGGTGGGGCCCCTGGCAGCCGCCCAGGGCTCCAGGGGGTCAAAGGGCACCGTGTGGCCGTGCAAAGGTGCTCACTGCTCTCCCCTGCCCCAGTGCTCCTCCGTGGCCCCATAGAGGCTGGGGGGAGCGAGGAGCAACACTATGTGCTCCATGCGTCCTGGTCACTTTCCCCACCTGGGCTGGGCTGTGAGGGGAGCATCAGAAGCTGCTGCTCTCTGCTCTCCCCTGACGCAGCCCGGCTGAGGAAAGTGACCTGGATGCAGGGAGCTCGGATGATGTCCCTTCTCGCCCCCCTGCCCCTGCTAGGCAAGGCTGCTGTGTGGTGTCTCCATGGCTGCACTTTCAGCGATGCAGGTTTCTCTCTCCCATTGTTCCAGGGGCATCCTACTAGATAAAATTGAGCAAGAAATGCTTCCCCGTGGTTTTTAGGACTGGAATTGCTATTTTCAACAGCCATTGCCATTTTTTTCCTAGTTTTGTTTGTTTAAAAGGAAGACAGTGATATTGCACTGGCAAATTCCCCATAGAAACAAAGAATAATAAAGGCACCTCAACTTTTCCTCATTTATGGAGGACAGTCTGATAATATGCATCCAGATCTCCTCCAGTCACACAAGCTGAAAATTGTTCCACTTTACTGCAGTTCTGTAACCATGCGGGAACCAGTCCTGTCTGTGTTCTGTGCACATCCAAAATTCCTGCTGAATGACCCACCCTGGGAGCAAGTTACCAGTGGCCCAGGGCTGGGGCAGAAGGAGGGTGCAGGTGTGGGGGGGAGCCCAGGGCTGGGGCAGCAGAGGGTGTGTGGGTGGGGGAGCACTGGTTGGGAAGGGGGAGCCCAGAGCTGGGGCAGCAGAGGGTGTGTGGGTGGGGGATCACTGGTGGGGAAGGGGGAGCCCAGAGCTGGGGCAGCATGGGGTGTGTATGGAGGAGAGCCCAGGGCTGGGGCGGCAGGGGGGTGCGGGTCGGGGGGGGCAGAGCCCAGGGCTTGGGTGGCAGGGGGTGCGGGTGGGGAGGGGCCCAGACCTGGGGCAGCAGGGGGGGGCGGAGTCCAGGGCTCGGGCAGCAAGAGTTATGGAGGGGAGCCCAGGGCTGGGGTGGGGGCAGCCAAATTTTTTTTTCCTTGGGGCAGCAAAAAACCTAGAGCCAGCCCTGCCTCCACCCACCGTGAAGTAGGTAGGAGCGGATCATTATTATCCCTACTCGAAAGAGGGAGAAGCTGAGGCTGAGAAAGAAGAATTGACTTGTCTGAGGTCACACAGCCAGTCAGTGGCAGAGTTGGGAATAGGACCCAAGAGCCCTGATTTTCAATATACCTGCCCCTGGAAATTTCCACTGCATGCATCCGACGAAGTGGGTATTCACCCACGAAAGCTCATGCTCCAAAACATCTGCTAGTCTATAAAGTGCCACAGGACTCTTTGCTGCTTTTACAAACTAACCATCAGATCTTGAATTTCAGACACTGAATGACCTGAATAAAGTGCTCTGTGATGAGCTCCAGACCAACAACAGTGACAGTAATTATTCAGCAAGTATTTGAGGAGAACTGCAATGTTAGAGAGAATCATGAACTGCTCAGAGACAATTAATGCAGAGAACAGCAAAATTCATCAAACATAGAACTGGTTCTGACTTATTTCCTTGGTCTTAAAAGAGACCAACAAGGATCTGAGTCTCCTCCCTGTCAATAACCCCCTGCTCAGCCAATCAGGGTAGAGACTGAGGACGGGAGGCTGAGGGTTCTGACCAGAGAACCGAAAGGATGGCCCAGGTCACTGGTGGGGATCACTGCCCGAGCACTATTTTAGCCCCACATTTTTGGGTGGACCTCCCAGAGTGGGAACTGCAGAGCACTCCCCTGCAACAGATGGATCAGACTGAACAGGTTTCAAACCTCCAGGAGGCTCTTACCTTCTAAACTGGGACGGCTGTTTTCTAGTAAAAATCACTAAAAGGGAAGGAGAAAACTCGAAAGAGGTTCCTCCTGACGCTCACGTCCGTGAACCCAAATACTCTCTCAGTCCTCAAAGAGAGACCTGGAGAAGGAGACTTGCTGAAGCAAAGCCACAGGGGTCTCTGAGGTTTCCCTGGCCCCTTGCCCCTGTCCTGCCTGGCTGATGTCAGCATCTCTCTGTGAGGTCACCACCTCCCCACCGCCTTTGACCAATAGTCTGAGGTCCTGCAAAAGGCCTTTGTGATGTCACTGCCACACCCCTCCCTTGCTGGGCTAATGTCCTGCCCCTGGCCAGGCACTTTGCAGGTTTGAGCTACTCCCTGTGGATCACCACCAATGTACGTTCACCAACCAGCCCTGAGAACTACGACCCTTACCCTCTGCACTCAACCCTCACCACCATGCAGTATAGCCATCTTGAAGTGCAGCAGTCATTGCACAGCACTCCAGACAGGACATATTCAAACCTGTGACTGCACAGTTCCCCACCCCACCCCCCTGCCTTTTGAGATTTTCAAAAAGTTGTGTGTCTTTCAATAAAGTAATTTTCTTTTCAATAAATGAATTCTTGGCTTTGAAAACAGTCTTTATTATTGCATAAAGTCAAAGATACCTTAGCCCAGGAAAGACACAGGCACTGCAAATCAGCTTAGCAAACATAGATTCCCACTAACATTGTAACCACTGCACTTCACTCCCGTGCAAGGCACCAAACATTACTGTTGGTTTTCAGCCTCAAATTCCTCCCTCAAGGCATCCCTAATCCTTGCAGCCCTGTGCTGGGCCTCTCTAGTAGCCCTGCTCTCTGGCTGTGCAAATTCAGTCTCCAGGACTTGAACCTCGGAGGTCCATGCCTGACTGAATCTTTCACCCTTCCCTTCACAAATATTATGAAGGGTACAGCACACGGATATAACCGCAGGGATGCTGCTTTCCCCCAAGTCCAGATTCCCATACAGAGATCGCCAGTGCCCCTTTAAATGGCCAAAAGCATACTCCACAGTCATTCGGCACTGGCTCAGCTTGTAGTTGAACTCTTCCTTGCTACTGTCAAGGCACCCTGTGTTCGGTTTCATGAGCCACGGCATTAACGGGTAAGCGGGGTCTCCAAGGATCACAATGGGCATTTTGACGTCCCCTACTGTGATCCTCCGGTCCGGGAAAAAAGTCCCGGCCTGCAGCTTACTGAACAGGCCAGTGTTCCGAAAGATGCGTGCATCATGCACCTTTACGGGCCAGCCTGCGTTAATGTCAAAGAAATGCCCACGGTGATCCACAAGCGCCTGGAGAACCATAGAGAAATACCCCTTCTGATTAACGTACCCGGATGCTAGGTGGGGTGGTGCCAAAATAGGAATATGGGTCCCATCTATCGCCCCTCCACAGTTAGGGAAGCCCATTTGTGCAAAGCCATCCACAATGTCTTGCACATTTCCCTAGAGTCACAGTTCTTCTTAGTAGGATGCGATTAATGGCCCTGCAAACTTGCATCAACACGATTCCAACGGTCGACTTTCCCACTTCAGACTGGTTTGCGACCGATTGGTAGCTGTCTGGAGTTGCCAGCTTCCAAATTGCAGTAGCCACCCGCTTCTCCACCGGCAGGGCAGATCTCAATCTCATGTCCTTGAGACGCAGGGTGGGGGCAAGCTCAGCACACAGTCCCATGAAAGTGGCTTTTCTCATCCGAAAGTTCTGCAGCCACTGCTCGTCATCCCAGACTTCCATGACAATGTGATCCCACCACTCAGTGCTTGTTTCCCGAGCCCAAAAGCAGCGTTCCAAGGTGCTGAGCACGTCTGTGAATGTCACAAGCAATTTCGTGTCGTACGCGTTATGCGACTCGCTATCATTGTTGGACTCCTCACTGTCACTTTGGATCTTAAGGAATAGCGTAACTGCCAAACGTGATGTGCTGGCGAGACTCGTCAGCATACTCCTCAGCAGTTCGGGCTCCACTTTCCGCAGACCGAAACAGAACACAGAATTGCGCTGCACAGAAAACGTTGAAAGATGCAAGATGGTGCCAAACATGGACGGAAAAACAGGGATTGCTCGGATGTGAAGCGATGCATCACAGGGCATTGGGAGAGGAACCAGAATGATCCACACCCTCCGTACCCTTCCCACAACCCACGGCACCAGAATGGGAAGAGGTGCTCTGTGGGATAGCTGCCCATAATTCACCACTCCCAACACCACTGCAAATGCTGCAAATGTGGCCACACTGCAGCGCTTTCCCTACACAGCTATACGAAGACAGCTTTAACTCCCAGCGCTGTACACCTGAAAGAGTAGCCAAATCCCCAGTCTCACTGATGCAGTATCACCTCTTGTGATGTTACTGACATAATTTGTAACTGTACAGATCACCGTTGTGACCACTGTTCTCTATTTGCAGCCAATATTATAGAAAGGTTGTTGTGTAAGGGGTCTATGTGGAGGTTCTGATTGACTGATTATAATTATGCTATCTCTAGATGTCTATCATTTTTTGTAGTTGACGTTATGAATATTGGCTCTATGCTGCCCATATTTCAAACTTGTGCTCTGCTTCCGGGAAACTCCCCAGACAAGTTGGTGTCAGTTCTGCCTCGCCTCCTTGATGGCCCACTAAGGACCATCTACAATCGACCCACTGAGAGAAGGCAGATACACTCTGTGACTCAGCAAGGTCTGCAGGGACCTGCCTATGGACAGAACTCGAAGGTTTTTCTGTGCCACGTGCTGGATAGAGTGTCCTTGGGACAAAGAAAGCAAAGACCACATGGCAAGAGACTATAAAAGGCTGATGCCTCATCTCCAGTCCTGCTTCTACCACTGGAGGACTTTGCTACAAACTGAAGCTCTATACAAAGGACTGAATGACCCATCCCAGCTGTGGATGGACTCCAGAGACTTGATTTGAACCTGCAGTTTATTCCATCACTGCTACAAGCCTGAACAAGAACTTTGACATTACTGCATGTAACTGATTCCTTTAACAATTTTAACTCTCAGCCATATTTCTTACTTTTTATGAATAAACCTTTAGATTTTACATGCTGAAGGATTTGCAAGAGCGTGATTTGTGGGTAAGATCTGACTCATCTATTCACCTGCATCTGGGGCTTGGTCCTTTGGGGTCCTTTGAGAGAACCCATTTTCTTTTTCTGGGGTATTGGTTTTCATAACCATTCATCCCCATAAGGAGCGGGGCTGGTGGTGATAGAAGGGAACTGGAATAGCTGAGGGAATTGATTCTATGATGTCCAATTAGCCAGTGGGGTAAAACCAAAGTCCTCTCTGCATGGCTGCTGTGACGTGCTTTAATAGTAAAGGGCACCCAGCCTTGGGCTGTGACTGCCCTGCTCCAAGCAATTTGTCCTGAATTGATACTCTCAGCAGTGTCCCGCCAGAGGCTGTATTGTTACAGGGGTCATCTGGGATTACAGCAGGGAACTCTCCGAAGCTCAGGATGCGCTTCCTCAGCTAGGGGAAGTATGTAACCCACACACCTCCAGGGTGTGGTGGAGCGTCCCAGCTAGTGGCACCGGGATCACTTAGAGGGAGAGATAAAATGAGTCTTTTCTACAGTCTTAGCCAGCAGCCAGGTGGCTTTTAGTTCATGCTGTGGAGGCCCACGCACTAAGCTCCTGAGTTCCCAGTTCGATCCCACCCACCGACAAGTCACTGACCCGGATCTGTCAGCGTAACAGACACAGCTGCCATCCCAAGGAGGAGAGAGTTGCCTTGCCATACCTGGCTGCAAAGAGGTGCCAAGCAGTGAGCTGACACCGTTCAGAGCTTCCAGTGATAAACTGCAAACTTTGGACAATAGTGAGGCATCAGGAAGTGTGGTCCTCAGAGTGGCCCTGGGCTCCCCCGCCAACTGCTGCATCCTTCCACCCCGAAGGACCGAAATCCTGACCACTAGGCAATTTCCCCAAGAGCGAAGGCCATCACGAGGCATCTGTCTTCGAAAATTTGCAGAGGATGCGGGAGCAGAAAGGGGAGAGAGGATGAGGGTGGCTCTTGGGAAGAGGGAGGGAGGGAGCCTTATGGGAATCTCTTGTTTACCGCCATCAACCCAATGATCAGATCATTGATGCCTAGAATCTTCCCTGACATGTTGTAATTGATTGGATCTAGGTTTTTAAAAAGTTACCACATTTGCAGACGGAGAAATGTCAGCGAGTTGAGTGGAAGGCCATTGCAAGCTCAGCTAATTAGGCAACGTGGCTTATGCCCCATCTAACAAGCTCCTTAAACAATAGCTCCCAATTTTCATTTACATTCTTCTGTTTAGTGTTTTTCTCCAAAACACTTTCACTAATCATTTGGGTCAGCTTTGGAAAGTTGGCCCTTTCAGTGCACCAAATATAAATATTGCTGGTGGGGACTGGCCTCTGTTGGTCATAAGAACGGCCATACTGGATCAGACCAATGGTCCAGCCAGCCCAGAATCCTATCCTCCCACAGTGGCCAATGCCAGGTGCCCACGAGGGAATAGACAGAACAGGGAATCATCAAGCAACCCATCCCCTGTCGCCCATTCCCAGCTTCTGGCAAACAGAGGCTGGGGACACCTCAAGAGCATGGTTTTGTATCCCTGCCCATCCTGGCTAATAGCCAATGATGGACCCATCCTCCATCAACTTATCTAGTTCTTTGGTGGACCCTGTTAGTCTTGGCCCTCACAGCATCCTCTGGCAATGTTTCCCCAGGTTGACTGTGTGTTGGGTGAAGAAATACTTCCTTTGGTTTATTTTAAACCTGCTGCCTATTCATTTCATCGGGTGACCCCAGATCTTGGGTTATGAGGAGTAAATAGCACTTCCTTACAGATCCAGACTAACACGGCTACCCCTCTGATACTTCCTTATTTACTTTCTCCAAACCCATCATCATTTTATAGACCTCTATCCTAGCCCCCCCTTAGTCATCTCTTTTCCAAGCTGAAAACTCCCCTCAGTCTTATTAATCTCACCTCACATGGCAGCTGTTCCACACCCCAATCATTTTGGTTGCCCTTTTCTGTACCTTTCCCAATTCCAATATATCTTTTTGAGATGGGGGACCAGCTCCAGTATTCAAGATGTGGGCATACCACAGATTTATAGACAGGCAATATTATATTTCTGTCTCACTAGCCATCCCTTTCCTAAGGACTTCCCAACATTGTGTTGGCTTTTTTGACTGCCGATGCACATTGAGTAGATGTTTTCAGAGAAGTATCCACAGTGACTCCAAGATCTCTTTCTTAAGTTGTAAGAGCTAATTTAGACCCCATCAGTTTAGATGTAGAATTGGGATCATGTTTTCCCATGTGCATTACTTTGCATTGATCCACATTGAATTTCATCTGCCTTTTTGCTGCCCAGTCACTCCGTTTGGTGAGATCCCTTTGTCACACTTTGCACTCTCTTTTGGACGTAACTAACTTGAGTTGGTTTGTATCATCTGCAAATGTTGCCACCTCACTGTTTACCCCTTTTTCCAGATCACTTAGGACTATGTTGAACAGTGCTGGTCCCAGTACAGACCCCAGGGGGACACCACTATTTACCTCTCTCCATTCTGAAAATCAGACCCTTTCGTTCTTGTCTTTGAACCAGTTACCTAACCCAGAGAGGACCTTCCATCTTATCCCATTTTGCTTCAGAGCCTTCGGGGAGAGACCTTGTCAAAGGTTTTCTGAAAATCTAAGTATACTATATCCACGGGATCACCTTTATCCACATGCTTGTTGACTCCCTCAAAGAATTATAGTAGATTCGTGAGGCATGATTTTCCTTTACAAAAAACATGTTCATTCTTCCCCAATGTAAGCAGGGGCAGACTCACCCAGCGGCACCTCCTGCTGGTCGTCTTGGGAATTAGCTCTCCAGCCGTCAGAGCACACTCTGCAGGCCGGTGATCTGCCTTACCGCAGCTGGCCCCCTGTCCCTCCCAGGACCCCAGTGCCCCTTTTACCCTGGCAGTACCCCCACAGTTCTGGGTCTCCCCCTCCCAGGGGAACCGGACCCACTATCCCCACTTCACGTCAGTCTTGGCTACTGCCCAGTCTCCATCCAGCCCCCGTTCACTGGGGCAGACTGCAGTATGAGCCACTCATCACAGGCAAAGGGGTTTGGACCTGCCGCCTCTGCTTCCCCCTGGGCTGCCCCCATTGCAGCCCTGCACCTATTCAGCCTATAGTCAGGCCTGCAGCCTGGGGCTTTCCAGGCCAGAGCTCCCAGCTCTTCTGGCCCTTCCCCAGCCCTGCTCCCAATCTAGGTGTCTTGCTTAGGTCTCTGCAGCCAGGCCTTTCTCTCGCTACAAACAGAGGGAGACTGACTGGGCTTCTGGCTCACAGCCTCTTCTAGGGGCCAGCTGGGCCTGACTGGGGCATGGCCACAGCTGAGCCTGCTTCCCCCAATCAGCCCAGGCTCCTTGCCCCAGCCCCAGCCCTCTCCTGGGCTGCTTCAAGCCCCGCAGGGCAGGAGCAGGGGACCGCCCCGCTACACCCAACAAAGTGGAGACCCTGGCGCACGTTTATTTAGAGTGCGCCAGGCTGCAGCCCTTATACCGGCTCCTCACCAATATCCTATTGCATTTCTGGCTGCACTTTTTCCCCTACCCCCTTCTCCATGCACTCCCTATCCGTGGCCCCAAAAAGTCGCGGGACCTCCTGGTCAACCTCCTCCTCGCCCTGGCTAAAATGGCCATCTACACGACCAGGGAGAGGCGGTTGGCCAACAGAGACTCCTGCGACTGTGGGGATTGTTTCCGGTCCTTAGTCCCTTCCAACCCTGAGATTCTATGATTCTATGATTCTATTTTTAATTGGTTCTAAAAAAAATTACCTCACCCACCTTGTCTCTCCAAGAGATCTGAAAGTGGCAGGAGGAGACAAACAGGAAGACAGAGCTCAGGACTCTAAACCAAACATTTCAACCCCCTGGAAGAAACTACATTTCCCTTCTGCCCCTGGGTATGTTTGTATCCTCTATGAGGGACCACCCCATTCCCCTCACAGCAGCAACGGGAGACTGCAGCCAGCCCCAGATGGTCTTTCCCAATCCTGGGATGTTTGTTGTCACAAAGATTGTGTGTGGTGGGTGCACGGGCTGGGGACACCCGGACTGATCTGTAGATTGGAAAGTCAGGGCAACTCTAGCACAGCTTGGGAGCTGTGGGCAGGGGGAGCAGTTCTGGAGCTGGGCCTCTGTCCTCTCCAGGTCCCATGGCAGATGGCTCTGGCAGCATCAAGTGGGTCCATCACTGCAGGGGAAGGTGAGGTAGTGTCTGAGATCAGGGTGAGAATTGGAGGGGGCTCTATGCCCAAGAATGGGGGATGGAATTCACCTCCCCACCCCTCTGCAGAGCTCAGCAACTAGGGATTTATCCAGTGAAGTGAATTTCACTCTGGGTGACTTTGAGTCAGTCACTGAAAGATCCTTGTGCCTTCAGTTCATAGAATCATAGAATCTCAGGGTTGGAAGGGACCTCAGGAGGGATCTAGTCCAACCCCCTGCTCAAAGCAGGACCAAACCCAACTAAATCATCCCAGCCAGGGCTTTGTCAAGCCTGACCTTAAAAACCTCTAAGGAAGGAAATTCCACCACCTACCTAGGTAACCCATTCCAGTTCTTCACCACCCTACTAGTGAAAAAGTTTTTCCTAACGTCCAACCTAAACCTCCACCTCTGCAACTTGAGACCATTACTCCTTGTTCTGTCATCTTCAACCACTGAGAACAGTCTAGATCCATCCTCTTTGGAACCCCCTTTCAGGTAGTTGAAAGCAGCTATCAAATCCCCCCTCATTCTTCTCTTCTGCAGGCTAAACAATCTCAGTTCCCTCAGCCTCTCCTCATAAGTCATGTGCTCCAGCCCCCTAATCATTTTTGTTGCCCTCCGCTGGACTCTCTCCAATTTCTCCACATCCTTCTTGTAGTGTGGGGCCCAAAACTGGACACAGTACTCCAAATGAGGCCTCACCAGTGCTGAGTAGAAGGGAATGATCACATCCCTCGATCTGCTGGAAATGCCCCTACTTATACAACCCAAAATGCCATTAGCCTTCTTGACAACAAGGGCACACTGTTGACTCATATTCAGCTTTTCGTCCACCGTAACCCCTAGGTCCTTTTCTGCAGAACTGCTGCCCAGCCATTCGGTCCCTAGTCTATAGCAGTGCATGGGATTCTTCCGTCCTAAATGCAGGACTCTGCACTTGTCCTTGTTGAACCTCATCATATTTCTTTTGGCCCAATCCTCTAATTTGTCTAGGTTCCACACTGGCCACAGGAGTCGACTAGTTCTCCCTCCCCACACTGCCGGGGGCAGCTAGGGATAATTAGTGGGTTATGGGAATTAGAAGATGAAAATTCACTAAGAACAATGATATTTGTGTGTTTATTATTAAATCCCCAGACACCCACCAAACCCCGTCCTCCTTCCGATGAGCTATAAATATCTAAAGGGACTCAGCTACTGATCCTGCAGTCAGTTCCAGCCCTTCCCCACTTTCTAAAGCAGCACTTTTAAGAACAGGGCAGGGAAACATGTAAATACTTTGAACCAAATTCCAGAAGCTGCTGAGCATGGAGAAGTTAAAATGAAACCAAGGTTCCGTCTCTCCAAGGACCTGGCCCCTAGTGCAAAATAACAGACACTCCCCAAAAATCTGAAATGGCCACTTCATAGCTGATAAAATGTTATTAATCTGTTCACTTCTGGGAATTATCACTAAGAGAAACAACCCAGTGACGGTGATATCCTGAGGAAAAGATCTCATGTGTCTTTAGATCATACCGATTTGTAAGCTGGAACGATATACACTAAAATGCCTAATTCGTAGCCCTACGGCAATAGCCTGGTGTCACTACAGGGCAGAATTAAGGTTGGTGCCTTAGTTGTGAATTTCCATCCCCTAGCATATTGCAATTGCTGTTAAGTGGGTTTGACAAAATTCATTGTGTCTATTTCTTTCTTTTAATTTCAATAGAGAGCGATATTTATTTTTAAGGCCTTTTTTCAATGTTTACAATTTCAATGTTCAGAGCTGTGGGAAGTTACGGGGGTCGTCAGACAACAATTATTTAATAACAGTAACTGTTGAGATTCCAAAAGCCAAATCATATAACTGTTCAAAGAGAAATTGTCAATGTCACAGGCAAAATATACAGTGTTTATAGCCTTAAATCAAACTCCTTTCTCCAGAAGCATTTCTGTATATTACCTATATACATATTTTTTCATCTCTGTGTGTGTGTACAGTGAAATTAACATTTACTGCAATTTATTCATAAAAATCCAATCCTTTCAAGCATAATTTTGAGTAATGAAGTACTTGAAGTCTTTCACTTCCTACACTGGAATGTTTCACTTCAGGATAATTACACCCTCCCTGTGATGTATTTTACTCTCAGTACTGTAACCCTCTCGTGATGTAGCTCCTGTCTGGGAGCTCTGCTGAAGCCAGTGGCATTATGATCAGGTGACACTGACATGAGCAGAGACACATGGGGGAGGGTGGAGGGTGAGGTAACATGGAGGCTACCAGAGTTGAACGTGGCCGTAAGAGCAAACGCTCTCTCAGCCTCTCCTCTCTCCCACCTCCCAGAGTCAGTAATTCTGAATCGTTCCCTGAAATCTAAATAGCCCTAGTATGAGAGACAGTGATTAATGCAGGTACCTTAGGGGCTGCAGCGCCAGCCCCCTGCCTGAATGAGGAGGGTGAAGAATTGCAGTAGAAATGGGTTAAGTTGGGAGAGGGCACAGCTGATGGGGGTCTGGGAGCTGAGTTGACCAAGAGGCCAGAACTCATGGGGGGTTTCGGAGAAGAAGTCAACAGGACTGGGTAGAGGCATTTCAGTGTATGTATTTAATTTAGAAACTTTTCATTCACATCTAAACACCTTGGAGCTAAGTTGGGTTGATACATTTCCACTTACAGTGGTACAGTTGTAATTAGGTGCTTAATCAGATGCTCATGCAGCACAAAGCAGTCAATAATGGGTGTGCTTTCATTCATTAACTTGACTGTGTGCTGTGCATCGCTTTTAAAAAAAGATGCTGTGAGGGAGTGTCAAAATTTTAGGCAGTAAGAAATGGTAAGTAGGTGTCAGTTCCTTTCTCATGCGTTTCTCTCCTAATTTTAATTTCAGGTTTGAATCAGTATTAATACCATGTTGTTTTAACAGCAGTAGGGTCCATTTGTATAATTGTTTGCAAGATTTCATTGGATATTGTGACCCAGCCGTCTTCACCTTTTATTTTCAGATTCCTAAATACACCCCAGCGCACCTCTCCTGACAGACTGCAGGCCTTGGCCGGTGACATGTTCCTTAGAGAGCAAACACCTGACAAGCCCTTTCGCCCTCAAACGCGCATTTGGCTCTTTGACGTTGCTTTATCCGCCCCACCAGAAAACGCTGTAGGAAACCCGGTCATTACAGCCGACCGCACTAGGTACCGTTCTACCAGCTCTGGGCCAACATTCAAATGGTTCTGTTTGTTTATCTTTCATTCAGCTTTGCAATTCTTAGATCCCATTTAAAAACTGGAAGTGAAATAACCAAAGCAAGTTAAGAAGGGAGCGGCATCTGGCATCGGTGGGGGTAAAACAATAAATGGAAAGAACTGACTATGCAAAAAGGAACATCGCAAACTATCAGAGCCCCAGACCCCCACCCAACTGAACCCACCCCAGCCAGGCATATCAAGCTGGGTCCCTGAAAAATCACCCAGCCCGTCTGGCAGTGAACGCTGCGTGTTCCAGGCAGAGCTACGGTGTGTGCGTCTGCTCTGCTGACATGCTGCTTTGGTACGGAACGTGCCACAGCCACAGGGAGCAGAGACATGGACTCCTACAAAACACAATCCCAGATACACCTCCAATGCCGCATCCTCCTGCCTCCCCACTGTCTGCCATCCCCTCCCCCACCTCCACATGGCCATTCTCAGGCCTGGTCTACACTAGGCGTTTAAATCGGTTTTAGGAGCGTAAAACCGATTTAACGCCCAACCCGTCCACACCAAGAGGCCCTTAATATCGATATAAAGGGCTCTTTAAACCGGTTTCTGTACTCCTCCCTAACGAGAGGAGTAGCGCCAATATCGGTATTAACATATCGGATTAGGGTTAGTGTGGCCGCTGATCGACGGTATTGGCCTCCGGGAGCTATCCCACAGTGCACCACTGACCGCTCTGGACCGCAATCTGAACTCAGATGCAGTGGTCAGGTAGACAGGAAAAGCCCCGCGAACTTTTGAATATTTCCTGTTTGCCTAGCGTGGAGCTCCGATCAGCACGGGTGGCGATGCAGTCCGAAATCAAAATAAAAAAAGAGCTCCAGCATGGACCATGCGGACGTGATCGCTGTAAGGGCAGGCAAATCCGTTCTATCAGCGCTCCGTTATAGAAGATGAAATTCAGAATCATTTTTAAAAATTCTCCAGACAGACGCCATAGCAGGGACTCAGCGCACTGCTGCGTGACAAGCGTAACGGAAAGCCAAAGAATCAAATGGACGCTCATGGACTGGAGGACTCAAACTATCCCACAGTTCCTGCAGCCTCCGAAAAGTATTTGCATTCTTGGCTGAGCTCCAAATGCTTCTAGGGTCAAACACAGTGTCCGCGGTGGGTCAGGGCATAGCTTGGCAATCTACTCACCCCTCCCCACCCACCCCCAGAAGCGAAAGGGAAAACAATCCTCTGACTCTTTTACATGTCACCCTATCTTTACTGAATGCTGCAGATAGATGCGATGCTGCAGCCGTCAACACCAACATCCTCACTCCCCCCCCGCCATGGGTGGCTGATGGTGCAAAAGGAGTGGTACCCGTCCTCATCATCAGCCTATTGGCACTCCCCCTGCCATGGGTGGTTGATGGTGCAAAAGGACTGGTAACCGTCCTCATCATCAGCCTATTGGCACTCCCCCTGCTATGGGTGACTGATGGTACAAAAGGACTGGTAACCGCACTCGTCATCAGCCTATTGGCACATGAGGCAGTAACCATGCTGACTAGCATCGGTCAGGTCGATCAAGGGCGCCTGGCCCTAATTTTTTCTGGTAGATGGTGCAATATGGCTGGTAACCATCTTCATCATAGCAACAGGGGGCTGAGCTCCATTAGCCCCCACCCTTCATGTGTAAAGAAAAGATTCAGTTGCCCCTGGACTAGCAGTGGGATGCTGGGCTTCTCTCCTACACCCTGCTTAATGTCCTGTCTGGACTATCATAGCAGCTGGAGGCTGCCTTCCACTCATTTCTCACTAACAGGTCACCATGTCTTATTCCTGCATTCTTTATTACTTCATCACACAAGTGGGGGGACAATGCTACGGTAGCCCAGAAAGGCTGGGGGAAGAATGGAATCAACAGGTGGGGTTGTTGCAGGAGCACCCCCTGTGAATAGCATACAGATCATAATTTCTGCAGGATCTGACACAGAGCAGCTGTGCTCTCTGGTTCTATGATACAGTGGTTCTCTAGTACACTTGCCTATATTCTAGGCAGGACTGATTCAATGTTTAGATACCAAAAAGGAGAAATTGACTCAGGGAGTCATTCCCAATTTTGGCTTTTGCACCCCTGGCTGATTGGCCAGGGGCACTTATGACAGCAGCAAATGGTACAAAAGGACTGGTATCCATGATCATCTTAGTACCAATTTATGGTATGGTAGATGGTACAATATGGCTAGTAACCATCTCTGCTGTCATGCAAAAGCAAAAGCATGCTTCTGTGTAGCGCTGCTGAATCGCCTCTGTGAGCGGCATCTAGTACACATATGGTGAGAGTCACAAAAGGCAAAACAAGCTCCATGATTGCCATGCTATGGCATCTGCCAGGGCAATCCAGGGGAAAAAGGCGCAAAATGCTTGTCTGCCGTTGCTTTCCCAGAGGAAGGAGTGACTGACGACATTTACCCAGAACCACCCGCGACAATGATTTCTGCCCCATCAGGCACTGGGATCTCAACCCGGAAGTTCCAAGGGGCGGGGGAGGCTGCGGGAACTATGGGATAGCTAGGGAATAGCTACCCACAGTGCAACGCTCCAGAAACTGACGCTAGCCTCGGACCGCGGATGCACACCACCGAATTAATGTGCTTAGTGTGGCCGCGCGCACTCGATTTTATAAAATCTGTTTTACAAAACCGGTTTATGCAAATTCGGAATAGTCCCGTAGTGTAGACGTACCCTCAGCCTACTGCTAACACTTCCTCCCAGCCTTCAGCACTATAAATAAATAAAACATGGTGTTACAAAAGGTAGATCGTGCCACAGAAACCTGATCTGGATGTCAGTAAGGCTTTTGATACAGTTCCACATGGGAAACTATTCGTTAAATTGGAGATGATGGGGATTAATATGAGAACCCAAAGGTCAATAAATAATTGGTTAAAGGGGAGTCTACAAGGGGGTCATATTGAACGGTGAGTTGTCAGGCTGGAGGGAGTTACTAGTGCAGTTCCTCAGATCAGTCTTGGGACCAATCTTACTCAACACCTTTATTAGTGATCTTGGCACAAGAAGTGGGAGTGGGACACAGAGCCGGGAGGGATTCCCAATACGGAGGAGGACAGGAAAATCATACAAGAAAAGCTGCATGTCCTTGAAAGCTGGAGTAATAGAAATGGGATGAAAATCAATAGTGCACAAATTCTAGTTCTTAGTCCCCAAGTGCATAATTTTGCAATAAGCTGGGGGTTTGTCAATTGGAAGTGACAGAGGAGGAGACTGGTTGATCACAGGATAATTATGAGCTGCCAATGTGATGCAGCCGTGAAATAGATTAATGCAGTCCTAGGATACATCAGGTGAGGGATTTCCAGCAGACACATAGAATCATAGATTATTAGGGTTGGAAGGGACCTCAGTAGATCATCTAGTCCAATCCCCTGACAGATTTTTGCCCCAGATCCCTAAATGGCCCCCCTCAAGGATTGAACTCACAACCCTGGGTTTAGCAGGCCAATGCTCAAACCACTGAGCTATACATGAAAGGGTTAGTACTGTTATAAAAGGCACCGATGAGACCTCATCTGAAATACACCTCTACCTTCTGCCCTTAAAGTCTGTGAGTCTATAAGCTGTGCCTTGTGTTGCACAGACACTGATGGAGATCAGGGCCCCATCGTGCAGCACATGGCAGAGAACCTGACTGAGATCAGCACCCTCATTCTGCTGGGCTCTGCACAGACAGAGAGGGACAGTCCTTGCCCCAAAGAGATCACAATCCAAGTAGACAATGGGTAGGAGGAAAACAGAGAGGGGTTGTGACTTCTCCAAGGTCACCAAGCAGGTCAGGGACAGAGTCAGGAACAGACCCCGTTAACGCCAGAGCCCCGTCACCCGCAGCTTGGAAAGGTCCCCAGACCCCACTGTATTAGGCTGCAGGAAGAGGTGGTTTGTCCATGGATGCACAGGCTGTCTTGGCAGGCAGCTCAGCTGCAGACCCTGCACACGGCTGGGTGTGTGGGTCATAGGTCAGGAGAAGTCAGTGTCCAGTCCTGTGGGGCTGTGTTCCTGGCTCATACCTCCAGCACTCACTGCTGCTTCCCCCACTTACCAGCTGTACTGTTCAGCCAGCCCCAGGCCTCAGTTAGGTCACTGCCCCACCCCACCCCATCCCCTGCAAGCCTTCAAACAGGGACATGGTGCACCAGTACCAATCAGAGTGCACTAGTGTAAATTCTGTCTGTACTAAGGGTTTGCACCAGCGCCTAAAACACCAGGGTGGCAGAGACCTTCAGTGCCCAAAACAGCAGTACGGTCGCACTAGCACTGGGATCTAGTTCTAGCTCGGTCACAGACAGCCTGGGTGACCTTGGACACGTCAATGTTTCTCCTCCCAACTTCAGTCTCTTTACCCAGCTGCCACTCACTGGGGTCTCCTCTCTCTCCAGAGCTGCTCACCACTACAATCTGTGTGGGTGTCCCCAGAGCTAAGGCAGTTCAGCTCTGGAATAGTCTTATAAGGGGGGCTGGGGAATCTCTTTCCCTGGAAGTTTTTAAGAACAAGTAGGACAAAGCTCTGTCGGAGATAATCTACATATACTTGGTCCTGCCTCAGCAGAGAGCTGGACTTGATGACATCTTGAGGTCCTATCTAGCCCTACGTTTCTAGGATGCCATGAAATATATACGTATAAAACACAACATCCAGAGTAAAACCCACCACAACATAATGTCTGGAAACTCAGAAAAAAAAAAGGAAAAAAGAAACAACAAAAGCCACAGCATAAAATGACAATACAGAGGAAAAGAAAACACGATGCAAACTAACACACCCTAGGACAATATTACACAATGAAAAAAAAAAAAAAGAGCGCGCATTTCAAACCAGCACAACACAGGCACCAAACATGCTGAGGCAAAACAATGCACCATAAAACCGCTACACAACATGGTGCGATCACAGTTCCAAATGGCACCATGCAAAACAGCTCAGTGTAGAACAGGACACAGCACAAAAGAGAATTATTTCAGTGTAGGCCTGGAAGGGACCTTGAGAGGGCGTCTCCTCAAGCCTCCTGTGACGAGTCAGGACCAAGTATCCCTAGACATTCCCAGACTGGTGTATCTCTAACCTGGTCTTAAAGACCTCCAATGAAGGAAATTCCACAGCCTCCCTTGGAAGCCAATGCAAGGCAAACACTGACCAAAACAACGCTGTACACACACATGCTGGGCTTGGGGTTAAGGGGAGAGGCAAGAATTCAAACAATCTTGTTAGACAAAAGGGCCAGATATATGCTTAAGCCAAATAAGGCCAGATATATGCTTAAGCCAAATATATCCTCAGGCATTTGTCATTTTCCCCGCTTGTTTTTCCAGTTGCTACCCCCGTCCAAAATTACACAAGATATATATATATTGTATACCAAAAATGGGAATGAGTTAAACAAATGTGCCTGCCCATGGGAGAGGATGCAAAGAAAGGGGGGAGGCGAACAGGTGGTCTCTAATTTCTGCCAGACACAAATGTAAAGAATGCATAGGTTAGCAGAACTCGACACGCTAAGTTGTCTGTTTGTGGGTATAAAAGAACATGCTTCGGGCCTGTATGGTGTGCTCCTTCTCAGGCACGAGCCGAGAAAGACACCCACTCAGCTGACTGAATAAAAAATGTGGTAGCCGTCCCCCTGTCTCTCCGTGCCTCCTTGGGGTAATTGGAAACGCTCCAGGGAGAACGAGCCTATTTGGCTAACAAATGGCGACCGCGGCAGGACTTCTCTCCCTGTAGGGGACGTTTGACCGGCGGCCGAGGACGACCTAGGAGAGTGGCCACCTCGGGCTGTGGTTTGCTCGAGCTCCAGGTCGCCTCAATCAGCCGGGACGGCTGCTCCCCCTCTATAGAGAACTCCACAGGTCACGGAAGCAGGGCGGACGAAGCAGAGGGGAGTCCAACTGCCGGACGCGGCCACTCCAGGCGGTAAGTGCGTTTGCCTGTCGGGTTTAAGGTATAATACCTAACAGGAGCGCCCCTGCAGTGTAGGTTGGACACGGGAACCCTCTAGGTAGCACGTGCATGGGATAATGGACTGCAGTATGCTATGTTGTTATATCAAATGTGTAATGTTCCTTGTTAAATAATTACTTGCCAATGACTAACTCCACCAGTTCGTGGACTGTTCTGGGCAATTACTGGGACTTGGAACAACCCCAGGGATTGATTCTGTTTTTGACAACAGTATTCTTATTCTTTCTATTAATGTTTTGTTGGAGACCAAAATTATAATCATTTGAGCAGGCAGTTAGGGAACGTGTGTGTGTATGAAAGGAGTGAATGCTGCTGACCAGGTCTGGGACTTAAGCTGATCCTAGCCGCCCCAAGATTTCTGCGAGAGGAAACTCGATGACCAGAAAATCTTGATCGCAAGGGGGGTCAGCCGAACCTCGTGACCCAGTGGAACCCTGAATGAATGATACTCCTCCTCTTCTTTCCCTCTAATAGATCAGGTCAAAATATAATGGGGTCCTCTCAAAGCACCTTTCCTGGGACACCCCTAGGGTGTATGTTGAATAATTGGAAAGCGTTTAGACGCCAGGCTGATTATGGCATTGTATTATGTAAGGACAATCTTATAAAGTTCTGTACTCTGGAATGGGCATCCCTCGGGGTGGAATGGCCCGAGGGGGGAACACTCAAACCAGAAATCGTACAAGCTGTGCATAGCACTGTAACCCAAAAAGGCAATTGGGATCAGTATCCTTATATAGATATTTGGCAGGACCTCGTGGCCAACCCCCCCCCATGGTTGCAAAAATGTAAAACACGGACTATTAAAACTCTAATGGCCCGTGCCCCCATTAGGAAGGCCGGTACTCCTGTTAAGAAGTCTTGTCCACCAGCTGTAATTCCCTCTGCCCCTGATCTTATGCCCCCTCCCCCTCTGTATCCCGGCCTCCCGGTCCTGGCAGCCCCAATAGAAGGCCCCCCTCCCTCTGAGGATATTGCCTCAACTGCGAAACAGGAGGACAAGTCAAGCATCCCAGGAACCTCCAGGCAGGAGCCCCCTCAAACCCCCTCAGGCCCCTGGGAGAACACTAGGAGCAAGGTGACGATCCACCCGAGCCCCACAATGACTCCCAAAAGGAGGGTGTGGAAAATGGCACCCAATTACACGCCTGAGGACACTCAATTAACCCTTACTCGCTCCCCAGACAGTGAGGGTAACACGGCATACACGATGCCATTAAGAGAGGCTTTAACCTCAAACGGTCAACTCACTATGCTTTATGTCCCCTTCACTAGCAGTGATTTATATAATTGGAAGCACCAGAATCCCCCGTTCTCGGAGGATCCAGCCCCGCTAACGGCAGTATTCGAGACCTTAATCTCGGCCCATAATCCTACCTGGGGCGATATGAGAGTAGCTCTAAATACCCTACTCACTGCCGAAGAAAGGCGTTTAGTCCTCTTAAAAGCCCGTGAACAGCTAGAAGAGACAGAAAAAAACCCAGCCAAGCTGGCAGAACTATTGCCAGAAAGCCCTCCTGATTGGGGGCATGGTAGCAATGACTTAGATAAGCACCGCAACTATGCCGCCGCTATAGTACAGGGCATGAAGCGCTGTATTAGAAAAACACCAAATTGGGCTAAGCTGTATAATATTCGACAAGAAAAGAGTGAGAATCCAGCTGCCTTTTATGAACGTCTGTGTAACACTTGTAAGAAATACACAGACCTTGATCCGGAAGGTGCCAATGGAAAGCAGGTGTTGATTCCCCTCTTCATTGGACAATCTTATGAGGACATCAGGAAAAAGTTGCAAAAATTGGAGGGGGCATCGGGTAAAAATATAGGGGAGCTTTTAGAGATTGCAATGAAGGTTTATGATCGCAGAGACGATGAGGAACGAAAGAAAGGGGCCCGTGTTTTGGCACTGGCCCTAAGGGAGGGAAATGAAGAGAAGGGGGGTAAGGCTAGAGGACGCTCGGGGCCACCGAGTAGGAGTAAGGGAAAGGGTCCCCGTTTAGGGCGAAATCAATGTGCTATCTGTAAGGAGGAGGGACACTGGAAAAATGAATGCCCCCGGCGACATGCCAAGGGAAAAGAATACAAGGATAGAGTTTTTCCCTCCCCCGTTTACTACAGCAGTACAGGACTTTCGGGGGAAGGATCTTCCCCATAGGGGGGCCGGGGGACCCAGCGGCCCCTCCTGGCAGCACAGGCTGCCAGCCTGGATCCCACGGTAAAAATTAAAGTGGAGGGCCGCCCAATTGAAGCCCTAATTGATACTGGGGCTACCTTTAGTCTACTCCCCCTCAATAAGGCTCCCCGGGGTAGAGCTCAGGGACGTGCTGTTGTTCAAGGGATTGAGGGACAGACTACAGCTTTGGAGAAAACTCTCCCTCTTTTAGTAAAAGTCGGGGATCAACAAATCTCTCACCAGTTTGTTTGCAGTCCCTCCTGTCCCATAGCACTGCTCGGACGAGACATCCTCACTAAAATACAGGCGGAGATCTCGTTCGAAAACGGGAAAATGGAAGTTAGAATCCCAAAACAACAAACCTCTAACTACCAGATGGCTCTCATAAATGCTAGAAATCACTCCTCGGAATGTCAGGAGAGTGGCGAGAGCCAGCTGCCGGGGATTAACTCTGAGGTTTGGGCGGAGGGGGGAGGGACTGCCCGAGCTAAGAATGCTGCACCAGTGAATATCTCCCTTAAGGCGGGAAGCAGCCCGGCCCGAATTCGACAATACCCCCTTAAGTTAACCATTCGGATCGGGCTGAAACCTCTGATTCAAAAGTTCCTGCAGTGTGGGTGGCTAAGAGAAGGCACATCCCCGTACAATACTCCGATAATGGGAGTGCCTAAGCCTAATGGACAGTATCGATTGGTCCAGGACCTGAGACAGATTAACAAGCTAATAGAAGCCCCCTACCCAGTTGTTCCAAATCCCCATACGATTTTAGGCCAAGTACCTAAAAACCACGGCTGGTTCTCGGTCATAGATTTAAAAGACGCCTTCTTTTCCATTCCCCTTGATATAGAATCTCAAAAGTTGTTTGCCTTTGAATGGGAGGATCCGGACACCCACTACAAGGCCCAATATCTCTGGACCGTTGTCCCACAGGGGCTTACCTGTGCGCCTGAGATTTTTGGCAGCCAGCTAAAAAGGGATCTGGCCCCATTTCTAGCTAACCACCCTGCATGTAACATAGTGCAGTATTGTGATGATCTACTCTTAAGTGCTGAAACAGAGGCAGCCTGCAAGGAGCACACTATAGAGCTCCTTAATTATCTTGGGGAACAAGGATATAAAGTTTCAAGGGAAAAAGCTCAATTAGTTAAGCAGCAGGTCACCTTCCTTGGATACCACCTCTGCCAAGGGAGTCGTAGTTTGGGTAAAGAGCGGATCCAGGTTATACTTGATAGTCCTCAGCCCCGGAATCCCCGAGAATTAAGGGCATTTCTGGGACTGACTGGCTTTTGTCGGCTGTGGATCCCTGACTATGGGGGAAAAGCCAGACCATTATATGAGTCCCTGACTAAGGAAGGTTTGCTTCACTGGGTATGGACCAAGGAAATGGAAAAAGCATTTCGAGAGCTTAAAGAAGCCTTGGTTCAGCCTCCGGCTCTAGCCCTCCCAGATTCCCGAAAGCCATTCACCCTATACGTTCATGAAAGGGGAGGGGTGGCAGCTGGAGTCCTGTGCCAGAGGTCAGGACCAACCTGGCGACCCATTGGCTACTATTCAAAAGTCTTGGACCCCGTCGCCAAGGGATGGCCTGCCTGTTTACGGGCCGTAGCAGCGACCGCCCTCCTCGTTCAGGAAGCCGAAAAATTAACCCTGGGTGGAGATACTGAAGTTGTGGTCCCCCACGGGGTGCCTCAAATACTGGGAACTGGTGCGGGGGAAAAGCATCTAAACCCCAGTCGACATACTAGATATGAGGTGGGGCTCCTGTTGGCCCCCAATCTGACCTTTAAGACAGTCAGTTCCCTTAACCCAGCCACCCTACTGCCCGATCCCCAGGCCTCCTCTGAGGCCGGTCCTATTCATGACTGTATTGAAGTCTTACAACAAGAGACCAAACCCCGATCTGATCTCTCAGACCTGCCCTGGCCCAACCCCGATGTTGAGGGATATGTCGATGGGTCTAGTTATGTGGTAAATGGCAAGCGATTTACTGGGGCAGCAGTGGTGATTAAGGATAAAGAGATACACAAATTTAAACTCAGCCCCAACTTATCTGCTCAGGCAGCGGAACTAGTGGCCCTCATTGAGGCTCTCCGCTTGGGAGCCGGGAAAACCCTTAACTTGTATACCGACAGTCGGTATGCCTACATGGTAGTGCATGCACATGGGACCCTGTGGAGAGAAAGAGGATTCATTACGGCCTCAGGCCAAAAGATTGCACATGGGAGCCTCATTAAAATGTTGCTCGAGGCCCTAATGCTCCCTCTCCGGGTTGCCGTGATACATGTGCGTGCCCATGGGAAAGCCCCAGAGGCCGAAAAGCGAAGGTATAATCAGCTGGCTGATCAGGCTGCGGAGGAGGCCGCCCGAGATGGGGCCCTATGGCTTCTCATGGTTCAGGACACTGAGGCTAAAACCCCTCCTCCCCAATACACGGCCGAGGAGATAGGTCAAGCCCAGGCTGCGGGAGGCCGGCAGGTTTCCTCTGGATGGGGGAGACTGCCTGGGGGAGAGGTTTTTGTCCCCAGGCCAGTACTCCAGGAAATCTTCCGGCTCTTGCATAAAGAGGGACATTTGGGATCTGGGGCAATGGTTGATTTAGCCGCCAGATCCCTCAAGGGGCTGAGTATGCACATGGAGGCCCAGAGAATTATTAATAATTGTGCCGTCTGTCAGCAAACAAACCAGAAGGGATGTGGCCCTCCTGCCCCGATGGGAGGCCGACCATGGGCTATGTTCCCTTTTCAAAGGTGGCAAGTTGACTTCGCTGAGGTGCCCCCTTGCAGGGGCTATAAATACCTGCTTGTATTTGTTGATCAACTTACCGGATGGGTGGAATGTTACCCCACCCGGCATTGTCAGGCCCGGGCTGTCACCAAGGCCCTGGTACAAGAAATACTTCCTCGTTTCCATCTCCCCGAAGTAATTGAGTCTGATAGGGGAAGCCACTTTGTTTCACAAGTGGTCCAGCAGGTGTCCCAGGCTCTCGGCATACAGTGGAAACTACACACACCCTGGAGGCCGCAGAGCTCGGGTCAAGTGGAAAGGATGAATAGAACTCTCAAAGATACTCTTACTAAAATATGCACAGAATCTAACTTAAAGTGGCTCGATGCTTTGCCACTCGCCCTCACCCGCATTCGGAGGGCCCCGCGAAAGGGTCTTAAACTTTCACCCTTTGAGCTGGTCTTTGGGTTTCCTCCCCGAGTACTTATCCCAGGGTTCCGGGAGGACGTAACCTGGGAAGTGGGAAATGACTTACTATGGAAGCAGGTTTCCGGGTTGCAATCTGTTTTGTTACAGCTGCATCGATACGCGGCGCCTTTCCAGGCCCTTCCCCTGGACCAGACCGTACATCCATTCCGGATCGGTGACCAGGTCCTTATCAAAAAGTGGAAGCGCGACCCTCTCACGCCGAGGTGGGACGGTCCACACACTGTTTCGCTCATCAGCCAGGCCGCGGTTAAAATCCTCGGGAGCGACAAATGGACACACCACACACGGGTTAAGCGGTTCCTGAGTCCGGACCTGGAAACCGACTCAACAGACAAGGACACCAGCCCTCTGTCTGCCCCGGCTCCGGAGGCCCGGGGTGGCACGGGCGAAGACACCGTCTGGGAATATCAAGGACTTGACGGACTGAAAGGGCTATTTAAGAAAAAACGATAATGAACTTATTACTGATACTATTGCTTATGTATTCACACTGCTACTATGGTTGGGAAAATAGGTTTGTACAACTAGGGGAAACAATAGCTAAATCCTTTAATCTTAGTAGTTGCTGGGTATGTGGGGGCCCAGGGGATTGGAATGAGTGGCCTTGGGTAGCCCAGCCGGTACAAGCTAAATGGTGGATTAGTAATTTGAGTATAGTCCATGATGGGACGGGACATTGGACTGAGGATAGCAGTCCTTGGCGCCTCTATTCTTCTGGAGTAGGGATCCTTTGTCTCAATCGGACTCGACCAGAGGGAGTGTATGTGGGAGAAAGCCGATGTGACTGGACCCTATCTCTAGGGTTTGACTGCTACGATCACCCTAGTTGCCATACGTATGACTGTTCTAAATATCAAGGGCGATGGAACGATACCCACGTACAACTCACTAATCATAGCTGGGTACAGTGTTCTTTCCAACATCATCGCAGCGAGGGTTGTAAGGCAGTAGCAGGGGATCATTTCTTTGATTCCCTCTTTATAAGCTGCCAGCGCGATGATACCATCAGTAAGGACCATGTGGTACGTTGGTATCAGTGGGCATGGCAGCACCTTAACGGAACTCGGGTAACCCATTTTAACCATTTCTGGTCTACGACCGATAGCCCTAAATTTGGCTGTAATTGTGCTTGGAGGGAAGGGGCTGGGGCGTGGAAATGTGACTATTGTAATCCCGACGGTACGTCCATCGTCCTAGGGGGTCCCCTAGAAATGGGTAACTCTTTATATTATGAAGAGCCAGGCCCCGAAGACGACCCTGAAACCTGGGAGGGCCCCTTTGCAAAAGGAAAATGGGCCCTAAAAGGCCATTATTGGATATGTGGGCAATACGCTTATCGAAGATTGCCTCCAAATTGGTCAGGAATATGTTATGTTGGGTACATTAGGCCCTTGTTCTTTCTACTACCCCAGGTGCAGGGAGGCAAATTGGGAATTAAGGTATATGATGATCTGATTAGGGAGAGGCGGTCTGTGGATTCTTCATTGACCGCTGGAAGCTCCCAAACGTGGGGAGCTCAGGAATGGCCCCCTGAAAGAATTATAAAACATTATGGACCAGCTACATGGAATCCAAATGAGTGGATTTCAGGGGCAAGGGAGCCCATTTACAACTTAAATCGGATAATTAGGCTGCAAGCCATCTTAGAAATAATAACTAATCAAACGGATAGCAGTCCTTGGCGCCTCTATTCTTCTGGAGTAGGGATCCTTTGTCTCAATCGGACTCGACCAGAGGGAGTGTATGTGGGAGAAAGCCGATGTGACTGGACCCTATCTCTAGGGTTTGACTGCTACGATCACCCTAGTTGCCATACGTATGACTGTTCTAAATATCAAGGGCGATGGAACGATACCCACGTACAACTCACTAATCATAGCTGGGTACAGTGTTCTTTCCAACATCATCGCAGCGAGGGTTGTAAGGCAGTAGCAGGGGATCATTTCTTTGATTCCCTCTTTATAAGCTGCCAGCGCGATGATACCATCAGTAAGGACCATGTGGTACGTTGGTATCAGTGGGCATGGCAGCACCTTAACGGAACTCGGGTAACCCATTTTAACCATTTCTGGTCTACGACCGATAGCCCTAAATTTGGCTGTAATTGTGCTTGGAGGGAAGGGGCTGGGGCGTGGAAATGTGACTATTGTAATCCCGACGGTACGTCCATCGTCCTAGGGGGTCCCCTAGAAATGGGTAACTCTTTATATTATGAAGAGCCAGGCCCCGAAGACGACCCTGAAACCTGGGAGGGCCCCTTTGCAAAAGGAAAATGGGCCCTAAAAGGCCATTATTGGATATGTGGGCAATACGCTTATCGAAGATTGCCTCCAAATTGGTCAGGAATATGTTATGTTGGGTACATTAGGCCCTTGTTCTTTCTACTACCCCAGGTGCAGGGAGGCAAATTGGGAATTAAGGTATATGATGATCTGATTAGGGAGAGGCGGTCTGTGGATTCTTCATTGACCGCTGGAAGCTCCCAAACGTGGGGAGCCCAGGAATGGCCCCCTGAAAGAATTATAAAACATTATGGACCAGCTACATGGAATCCAAATGAGTGGATTTCAGGGGCAAGGGAGCCCATTTACAACTTAAATCGGATAATTAGGCTGCAAGCCATCTTAGAAATAATAACTAATCAAACGGCTGCGGCTCTTGATCTTTTAGCCGATCAGTCCACTCAGATGAGAAATGTGATTTATCAGCACCATCTAGTTCTTGATTATTTCTTGGCAGAGGAAGGAGGAATCTGTGCCAAATTAAACGAGTCTAATTGCTGCTTACAAATAGATGATAATGGAAAAGCAGTAAAACAAATAACAAAGGAATTGAGGAAGTTAGCCCATGTCCCGGTCCAAACCTGGGGTGGGTGGAATACAGACTGGTTTACATCCTGGTTGCCGCAACTAGGATGGCTCCGAGAAGGTTTTCTTCTCTTTGTATTCTTTATTACAACCCTATTAACCCTAGCTTGCTTCGCTCCCTGTGTAGTTACCTTGGTCCGACGAGTGGTGAATCGAATGATACATCAACGGATGATGGCCATGTATCAGCCAGTAAAAGCTGAAGACTGGGGGCCGTAAGGCTCTCAAATTGCTTTTTAGGGGGGAATTGTTAGACAAAAGGGCCAGATATATGCTTAAGCCAAATAAGGCCAGATATATGCTTAAGCCAAATATATCCTCAGGCATTTGTCATTTTCCCCGCTTGTTTTTCCAGTTGCTACCCCCGTCCAAAATTACACAAGATATATATATATTGTATACCAAAAATGGGAATGAGTTAAACAAATGTGCCTGCCCATGGGAGAGGATGCAAAGAAAGGGGGGAGGCGAACAGGTGGTCTCTAATTTCTGCCAGACACAAATGTAAAGAATGCATAGGTTAGCAGAACTCGACACGCTAAGTTGTCTGTTTGTGGGTATAAAAGAACATGCTTCGGGCCTGTATGGTGTGCTCCTTCTCAGGCACGAGCCGAGAAAGACACCCACTCAGCTGACTGAATAAAGAATGTGGTAGCCGTCCCCCTGTCTCTCCGTGCCTCCTTGGGGTAATTGGAAACGCTCCAGGGAGAACGAGCCTATTTGGCTAACAATCTGGGTTCAGATCCCAGTTTTGCCCCAAATTCTCCATGCAAACTTGAGCAAATTACTTCAGCTCTCTGAGCTTCTGTTTCCCCACCTGTAAAATGGAGAGTCGCCTCCCACCATTGGCCTATTTAGCCTTTCAGCTTTTTGTGGCAAGGCCTCTCTGTCCCTGTGGGCATGTCCACACTGCAGTCAGACACCGGCGGCTGGCCCGTGCCTGCTGACTTGGGCTCACACGGCTCAGGCTGTGGGGCTGTTTAATTGTGGTGTCGATGTTCTGACTGGGGCTGCAGCCCAAGGTCTGGCACCCTCCCACCTCGCAGGGTCCTACAGCCCGGCTCCAGGCCGAGCCCAGACACCTACACTGCAATTAAACAGCCCCTTCACCTGAGCCCGTGAGCCTGGGCCAGATGGGGGGTTTTAGTGGCAGGGTAGAGATACCCTTGGTGTCTGTTCAGCACCTGTCACAATGGGGACCCTGATCTTGCTCAGTGTCTATGCAAAGCCCTGCAGAACAGGGGCCTGATCTCAGTCGGGGACTCTGCAACTCCCAGCATTGCAGGAACTATGATTTTGTTTGGGGTCCCTGCAGCATCTGGCAAATTGTGGGGGCAGGATCTCTGTCAGGGTCTGTGCAGTGCCCAGTACAGTGGTGGGGCATGATCTGGGTCGGGGTCAGTGCAGGGCCAGACACAACGGGGACACAGATCTCAGTCGAGGTCTCTGAAATGCCCAGCACAATGGAGGCAGCGGTTTGGGTCACAGTCATGCGCTGCCTGGCACAAGGGGGGGCCATGATCTCGGTCCAGGTCTCAGTTTTACCTGGCACAACAGTGGAGTCTGATCTCACCTGGGGTCTCTTCAGCGCCTGGCAGAACAGGGCCCAGATCTCAGTTGGGGTCTCTGCAGCAGCTGTCAGAACAGGCCCACGCTCAGTACGATAAGAGCCCTGATCTCAGTCACACACCTGGAGAGAAAAGTGGGAAGATTTTTGAGCATTAGATATCAGTATTTCAGAACTGAGGAGAAAATGGGGCACAAACTAAATATTTGCCAATATAAGGGACAAGCATCATGTGGGGAGATTTTATGTCACCATTCAACCACTCAAGAGGAAAGAGGGGAAATTTGAAGGGATTATACAGCGATATTAAATCAACAACAGAATGGGATGGATTCTTCTCGCCTCACATTCACATGGCCGGCAGGGATCCCTGGGTGATGTGGCTTTCACAAGGAAGTGGAGTGGGGCTGGAGTGAGGTCACTGGCTATGGGGAGGGGCTGGCAGTGGGGTCTGGGAATGTGACTAGTACGGGGTCAGCAACCTTTCAGAAGTGCTGTGCCAAATCTTCATTTATTCACTCTAATTTAAGGTTTTGCGTACCAGAAATACATTTTAATGTTTTTAGACTGTCTCTTTGTGTAAGTCTATAATATAGAACTAAATTACTGTTGCATGCAAAGTAAATAAGGTTTTTTAAATGTTTAAGAAACTTCATTTAAAATTAAATTAAAATGCAGATCCTCCCCCAGACCGGTGGCCAGGACCAGGCAGCGTGAGTGCCACTGAAAATCAGCTCGTGCGCCATAGGTTGGCTACCCCTGGACTAGCAGTTGGTGGGTTGACGGGGGGCTGCTGGGTTGGGCAGGGTGGGGGAGGGGAAGTAGCTGGGACTGGGAAACCTGGGGCTGGGCCGTCTCCACGGGGGACACTTGCTCCTCCCTCCCCTTCCTGGCCCTTCCCAGGCCCCGTTGCCAGCAGAGAGTGGCCCCCCCAGCCCAGCCCAGAGGTGTCCCTGTCTCAGGGCCCCCCCAGCCTCTGCCCATTCACCCTCTGCCCAGCTCAGGAATCACTCGGGGGAACCATTTCCCACCCGCACAAGGACAAATCCCTGCAGGTGGAAATGGGGGAAACCCCCAAACCTGAGACCTGAACTGGCCACTGGTGAAGGGGAGAGAAAATGGGGCACAATCGGGGGGGGGGGGACAGGGAACTTCTCAGGGGTTGGGGGAGGGGGGGTCACCCTGGGCGCTGCTCGTGGCTCTCTAGGGAGAAAGGGGGCAGGACGGGGGGGAGGGGGGTCCCCACGGGAGGGGGCAGCGGTAAATCCGAGGGGATCTCAGCCCCCCCCTTTCTCTCCCCGCTCCTCGGGGGGGGTCACCTGCCCCCCCCCGGCCATGTCCGGGCTGCACCGACATTTCCCGCCCGCCCCTCCCCCCCAGCCTGGTCTCACCCCCTCAGCCCCGCCCGGCCCCATGCAGGGACCCCAGTGGAGCTGGGCCCCTCCCCCCGGCACCTCCCGCGGAGCCCCAGGGCAGAGCCTGGCCAGGCCCAGGGGGCGCTGGGCTCCTGCGGGGGCAGCAGCTCCGAGTCCCCCGCGGGCGCTGCCCCCCCCAGGGAGCAGATCCCGGTGCTGCGAGATGCCGGGTCCCCCCCGGACACTGGGGCAGAGTCACCACCTGGCCCCGGGGCTCGCTCCGGGACCTGGAGCCTGCAGCTCCGCAGCAGGGCGGGCGGAGCCCGGGGCGGCCCCAGGGTGGCTCCAGCGGGGCAGGGCCCGGGCCGGGCACGGGGGGGGGGTTAATGACGGTCTCTCCCGCCGCGATCTGCGCATGCCCAGAGCTCCAACGGCACCAACCCTTCTCCTGCCCGGGAGAGGCTCCAACGGCCCCGCGCGAGACAGGCAGACCCGCAGTGCCCAACGCTCCTTCGCAGCCCGGCTCCGCCTCGTGACGTCACTTCCGCTCCGTGGAGAGTCAGGGTATGGCTACACTGGCGATTTGCAGCACTGGAAAGCCTCCACCAGCGCTGCAATTAGTAAGTGGCCACACCTGCAGGGCACTTCCAGCGCTGCAACTCCCTGGCTGCAGCGCTGGCCGTACACCTCACTCAGCATGGGGAATAAGGATTCCAGCGCTGGTGCTGCAGCGCTGGTCATCAAGTGTGGCCACACACCAGCGCTGTGATTGGCCTCCAGGGTATAAGGTGTATCCCAGAATGCTTTTATAAATTACTCTCTCTGTTTTGTTATGCAGCCTCTCTTTGTTTTGTTGTGAGAGCTCCGATCGGAGCTCCATTGCCGCTTATCTAAAAAACAAACAGAGCTCCTGTTTGCTGTGATCATCTGTACCTGGCTGTAAACAATCAAATGAGAGGCAGGCATGGAGAGTGAATGAAACAGCGGGGAGTCGTGTTGGCTGCAGGCTGTTTTGCAATTAAGAGTTAAGACTAAGGGGTTGGAAACATGTTCTGATTTTTCAAGTCAGGAAGCTAAACACACAGTGTTGGCTCCAAAAATCCCCTCTCTCTCTCCCCCCGCTCCCTGTCACACTAGACCCCACCCCACCCCCCTCTTTTGAAAAGCACGTTGCGGCCACTTGAATGCTGGGATAGCTGCCCATAATGCATCACTCCCAACAGCGCTGTAAATGTGGCCACACACCAGCGTTGGTAGCTGTGAGTGTGGCCACACACCAGCGCTGCTCCTACACAGCTGGATGACCAGTGCTGCAAACTACCAGCGCTGCAAACCGTAAGTGTAGCCATACCCTCAGGAACTACAACTCCCAGCCTGCCCCGGGGGCGTTTCCGCCCTCCGCAGCTCAGGTAAAGGAGGCCCCATCTCATCCCCGCTCCTCGCAGAGACCCCGCCCCCAGCCGGTGCGTCTCAGACCCGCCCCGCCCCAGGAGCAGCGGCCCCGGCCGGGGCCCCCCCGGCCCTCCTCCCCGTGTGCCGGTCCCTGCCCGCGGTCGGGGCCTGAGCCCGTCTGGGGCACGTCCTCCTCGCGCCAGAGACCGAGACCCCCCAGCTGCCAGTCACCCGCCCCCCCTGCTCATAGGTGGCAGGTTTGTATAATTTTTGGTGGGGCCCAAAATGGTGGTGCCCCCCCCGCTCCCGCCCTGTAAGCCGATATAAAATTAAGCTACAATGCGTCAGTGCCACAAGATTACAAGGGTCAATTAAAAGTGGAAAGTCAGAAGCAGCACTTGCCTACTTCAATATACCGTATTATATTTTGTTGCACCTGTTGTGATGAAGTGGGAATGTTCTTAATATTTTCTCTGAATACTGTGTGGGTGCCTCAGTTTCCCCTGCAAGATGCCAACTGAAGGTGTTGGGGACAAAGAGATCAGGTGGCCTCCCTGTCTGGAATTGAGACACAGAGGCCAGAGGAGGGAGTGTCAGTTTGGAGCTGGCTGGGGAAATGGGGAGAGACTCAGAACTTGGTTCTGGGCTCCCCACCCCGCAAGATGGACCTGACAGAGGGGTTCTGTTTTCTGTACCAACAAGCTCTGTTTAAACTGTGTTCCCGTCATCTAATAAACCTTCTGTTTTACAGTCTGGCTGAGAGACACATCTGACTGCCGAGTTGGGGTGCAGGGACCTCTGGCTGCCCCAGGACCCCGCCTGGGCGGACTCACTGCGGAAAGTGCATGGTGTGGAAGGGCATGCTGAATGCTCTGAGGTCAGACCCAGGAAGGAGTAAGCTTCTTGCCCTGGAGACAGTGTGCTCAGAGAGGAGGCTCCCCCAGAGTCCTGACTGGCTTTGAAGGAGTGGTTCCAGAGCATCCCAGCATCCCCTTCCACCCCATGCACTTCCCAGAAGTCCGCACAGGCACTGACACTCCCTCCTCTGGCCTTTGTCAAGAAGGCTAACAGCATTTTGGGCTGTATAAGAAGGGGCATTGCCAGCAGATCGAGGGACATGATCATTCTCCTCTATTCAACATTGGTGAGGCCTCATCTAGAGTACTACGTGCAGTTTTGGGCCCCACATTGCAAGAAGGATGTGGAAAAACTGGAAAATCCAGTGGAGGGCAACAAAAATGATTAGGGGGCTGGAGCACATGACTTCTGAGGAGAGGCTGAGGGAACTGGGATGGTTTAGTCTGCAGAAGAGAAGAATGAGGGAGGATTTGATAGCTGCTTTCAACTACCTGATAGGGGGTTACAAAGAGGATGGATCTAGACTGTTCTCAGTGGTAGCAGAGGACAGAACAAGGAGTAATGGTCTCAAGTTGCAGTGGGGGAGGTTTAGGTTGGATATTAAGAAAATCTTTTTCACTAGGAGGATGGTGAAACACTGGAATGGGTTACCTAGGGAGGTGGTGGAATCTCCTTCCTTGGAGGTTTTCAAGGCCCGGCTTGACAAAGCCCTGGCTGGGATGATTTAGTTGGGAATTGGTCCTGCTTTGAGCATGAGGTTGGACTAGATGACCTCCTGAGGCCCCTTCCAACCCTGATATTCTATGATACTCTAAACTGACCACCTAATTTAAGTTGCGTGTTTTTCCCATCAGGTGAGGACTCTGGGGCAGGGCTGGGGATAAGGAACTTGGGGTGCAGACAGGCTGCCCCAGGGCTAGGGCCAAAGAGGACTCCCCTCCACCCTCCCTGGCAGCAGCAAGCTCCAGGGGAGGGACCCCTCCTCTCCCCCGCAGTTCACTGCACATGCTCCTAGGTCCCTCTCAGGTCCAGAAAGCCCACTCGCCTCCCCTATGGTGGGTACCGAGGGGGGAGGTTGCCATCACGTGTGGCCTGCCCTGCTGCCACCCCTCACCATAGCCTCACTGGGGATGGGGTTGCCCCTTGCCCAGCATGGTGCAGGAGTGGGGACTGCAGGGTGGTAGCTGGGGAGGGGCACAGTATCACAAAATTCACCTAAGCCCCAGCTGCACAGGTCTAGGAAGCTCCCCTCCCCAGTGGTGTAGCCAGGTTCTAACATCAGGGGGAGCGAACACGTAAAAAAAGATGCCAGCCAACATATCCAATTACTAATCAGGTAGTTCTATAACAGGCTGCCCTGGACCCCATCACCCCCTGAAGCACAAGGTAGGGGTAGGCACCACCATGTTGTGCAACAAACACTTGACAAAATTACTGGACTTAGTGATGGACAATGCGGGCAGGTGGTTATTATGCCATTCAATCATTCAATGCATAAAATTGCACACATTTTGCCTCAGTGAAATTAAATATCCAGAGAATTACTGGGCCTGTGATGATGATGACCAGGGCTTGCTCACCTGTGGCTCCACCTCCCTGTGCTGTGGAGGCACAGCCAGGCAGGTCTGCATCTGCAGGCAGGCACCCTGCCTCAGGTGCAGCTCCCATGGGCCCTGCTAGCTACTAGACTGGGAGCCTCCCGGCCAATGGAATGGGCTGGGCTGGGGGGCGGAAGGCAAAGGGGGAGATTGTAGGGAGCTTTGGAGGAGGGGAGGCAGTGGGGGAGGGGAGTGGGCTGGCACAAAGGGGAGGGCTCTCTGGAGAGGAGTGACAGGGACACAGGGGTCATTGGGAGTCTCTTGAGGGGGCAGAAGGTTGTGTGGGTCTCTGTGGGGCAGGGGGCTGTGATGGGCAGAGCCAGCTGCAACCTGGGTCTGCTCTGCGGGGGGTGTTGCTATAGTCCCCTCAGGAAGCTCCCCCCATCCTGTGTATTTTATACCAGCCCCGGGGTGCCCATTGCTGCTCCTTTCCCCGCCCACGGCTCCATCTGTCTGTCCCCACAACCCCCCTGGCTGTGTCCTGGTGTCTGTCTGTCCCACCACCCCCAGCTGTGTCTGTCTGGCTGCCTCCACCACCCCCGGCTGTGTGTGTCTGTCCCACCACCCCCGGCTGTGTCTGTCTGTCCCCCCCTCCCCCTCTGTGTGTGTGTGTCCCACAACCCCCTGGCTGTGTCTGTTTGTCTGTCCTCACAACCCCCCTGGCTGTGTCCTGGTGTCTGTCTGTCCCACAACCCCCAGCTGTGTCTGTCTGGCTGCCCCCACCACCCCCAGCTGTGTGTGTCTGTCCCACCACCCCCGGCTGTGTCTGTCTGTCCCCCCCCTCTGTGTGTGTCTGTCCCACAACCCCCTGGCTGTGTCTGTTTGTCCCCACCAAACCCCCTTCCCCGGCTGTGTCTCTGTGTCTGGCTGCCCCCACAGCTCACCGGCTGAGTCTGTCTGACAGGCACAGACCCTGCTGCTCGCTTTGGCCAGGGCTCAGACGCTGCCGGTGGCTCGCTCCCCATCCCTGCTGTGGAGGCGCGGCCAGGCAGCTCCGGCACCGCCCCCGGCAGCTCCCATTGGCTGGGGTTCCCGGCCAATGGGCTGTGAGCCCAGTTGCTGCTGGGGCCTCTCCCGGGAGGCGGTGAGAGCGTCCGGCATTGCAACACGGGGACCCCCGAAGCACAGGGCCTGGGGCCCAAACATTGGTGGAGCTGGGCCCAGCTTCAGGATTATTGGTGGGGCCTGGGCCCCACGGGCCCATAGAACTCGCCGCCTATGGTGTTAAGTATTTTGAGTGAAGTGTCTGGGGAAAATCTCAGCTGGGTTAGCACAAGCTTGTTGTGCACATCTTTCCCGTATCAAGGGGAAGGCAAATTATATTAATGAGATGACATTATAGAGATCCCGGTGCATTATAAGATGATACAATTCTGAATTTATACTACAGCAAGTGTGCAAGGTTGGGGAGCTGGGAAATTGGCTGTTGTCTCTCTCTCTCCTTGAGTGGCTTAGGTAAATCACTCAGGTAGCTTAGGGTATGGCTACACTTGCGAGTTGCAGCGCTAGTGGAGGCTTTCCAGCGCTGCAATTAGTAAGTGGCCACACCTGCAGGGCACTTCCAGCGCTGCAACTCCCTGGCTGCAGCGCTGGTCGTACACCTCACTCAGCATGGGGAATAAGGATTGCAGCGCTGGTCATCAAGTGTGGCCACACACCAGCGCTGTTATTGGCCTCCAGGGTATAAGGGTGTATCCCAGAATGCTTTTAACTAAATTACTCCCTTTGTTTTGTTATGCAGCCTCTCTTTGTTTTGTTGTGAACCTCCGGAGCTCCGTTTCTACCGGAGCTGCTTATCAGCTCCTGTTTGCTGTGATCAATCTGTGAACAATCAAATGAGATCCTCCTCCCTGTTGTGAACGAGCTCTGCGGAGCTCCGTTGCCGCTGCTGCTATCTAAAAAACAAACAGAGCTCCTGTTTGCTGTGATCATCTGTACCTGGCTGTAAACAATCAAATGAGAGGCAGGCAGAGAAACAGCGGGGAGTCGTGTTGCCTGCAGGCTGTTTGCAATTAAGAGTTAAGACTAAGGGGTCAAAAAAATGTTCTGATTTTTCAAGGCAGGAAGCTAAACACACAGTGTTGGCTCCAAAAATCCACTCTCTCTCTCCCCCCCCCGCTCCCTGTCACACTAGACCCCACTCCACCCCCCTCTTTTGAAAAGCACGTTGCGGCCACTTGAATGCTGGGATAGCTGCCCATAATGCATCACTCCCAACAGCGCTGTAAATGCTGCAAATGTGGCCACACACCAGCGCTGGTAGCTGTGAGTGTGGCCACACACCAGCGCTGCTCCTACACAGCTGGATGACCAGCGCTGCAAACTACCACCGCTGCAAACTGTAAGTGTAGCCATACCCTGAGTTGGGTGTATGGCACCACCTGCTGTCGTGTTGGGTGATAACAGGCCCTGGAGAGGCTGGCTGAATCTCCAGCAAAGCAGTGTGAGAAGGGCCAGCCCAGCTTCAGGGTTAGAGGGCACAGTGGTTCCCAGAACCTCCCCAGACTGCACTCCAGGGTGACAACCCATCACACCCTAGATTACACAAGTCTCAGCGGGTTTGTAACATCCTGTTATTTCCTGCCTCCCACCACCTGTAGCAGCTACCACCTTCCTATGCCTTTACTGCTCCTCTCCCTCCAAGCAGAGCCCACCACCAGCTCCCTGATAATCTCTTACCTGAGCCAGCTCCATTGCAGCCATTTCCTTTCCCCTGGGAGGATGGGATAATCTGGAACAAACGTGGACGTTATTTCGTAGCCTGCCAGGGCGAGAAGGGCAATGTGAGAGAATTCAGACAGGGCTTTTGTCCATTCCACAAGCCGATTCCCCCGAGGATTTTTCCCTGCTAATGGACATTCTAGGTTCTGCCACACTCTGAAGCACAAAGTGACCTTATTCCAGTACAGGTCTAGCCCCCTCCCACCAGGGTGTAACCCTCTGACACCCTCTGAAACCCTCCCAGTAGCAGAGTCTCTGTGTTACACTTATCAAGTTTGCGGCTGATACCAAAATGGGAGGGGCTGCAAGTGCTTTGGAGGATAGGATTAAAATTCAAAATGATCTGGACAAACTGGAGAAATGGTCTGAAGTAAATAGGATGAAATTCAATAAGGACAAATGCAACGTACTCCACTTAGGAAGGAACAATCAGTTACACACATACAAAATGGGAAATGACTGCCTAGGAAGGAGTGCTGCCGAAAGGGATCTGGGGGTCATAGTGGATCACAAGCTAAATATGAGTCAACAGTGTAATGCTGTTGCAAAAAAAGAAAACATTCTGGGATATATTAGCAGGAGTACTGTAAGCAAGACACGAGAAGTCATTCTTCTGCTCTACTTTGCACTAATTAGGCCACAACTGGAGTACTGTGTCCAGTTACGGGTGCCACATTTCAGGAAAGATGTGGACAAATTGCAGAAAGTCCAGAGAAGAGCAAAAAAAAAATGATCAAAGATCTAGTAAACATGACCTATGAGGGAAGATTGAAAACATTGTGTTTGTTTAGTCTGGAGAAGAGAAGACTGAGAAGGGAGATGATCAGAGTTTTCAAGTACATAAAAGGTTGTTACAAAGATGCGGGAGAAAAATTGTTCATTTTTAACCTCTGAGGATAGGATAAGAAGCAATGGGCTTAAATTGCAGCAAGGGCAGTTTAGGATGGAGGTTAGGAAAAAACCCTTCCTAACTGTCAGAGTTGTTAAGTACTGGAATAAATTGCCTAGGGGGGTTCTGGAATCTCCATCATTGGGGATTTTTAAGAGCAGGCTGGACAAACACCTGTCAGGGATGGTCTAGATAATACTTAGTCCTCCCTTGAAGGAAAGGGACTGGACTAGCTACCTCTCAAGGTCCCTTCCAGTTCTATGATTCTATCAATCAGAGGCCAGAGAAGAGCAGAATCAAAGAAGTCACTCTGGGGATTCTCCCTGTCACTGTCCCCAAGGCAGCTCTCTCAGGTTTACAAAGTTGTTTGATGCACCAGCCTTTATACAGTCTCTCCTGGGAGTGCCCCTTTCAAGGGCTGGGCCTAGTTTTAGCTTTTGACAAGCGTGACCCCGGGGGCTCTGAGACTGGGCCTTCTTGCGTCAGCACATCTTGTTCCTTTCTGTGGCTCCCCAGCAAGTCCCACAGCCTCATACAGACTGTGAACATAAGAAGAGCCCACTGCCTCAGACCAATGGTCCATCTAGCTCAGTGGCCAATGCCAGGTGCTTCAGAGGGAATGAACAGAACAGGTAACCATCAACTGATCCATGCCCTGTCACCCATTCCCAGCTTCTGGCAAACAGAGGCTAGAGACACCATCCCTGCCCAGCTTGCCTGTGACACTGGCAGATGAGGTGTTAGCTCTTGCAAAAGCCCCCAAGTCTTAATTGAATATGAACAAACAGATAGCTGGAATCAGTCTGACTCACCTGTGTTAGTATTGTTAAACAGGTATTAGAATTATAAGAATGTGTTTAGACTTCATTGAATGCTCGTGAGTTGCTGCCTGGGATAATATCTGACTAGTTGTATTGTGAGCCTCTGTGGCTCTGTAAATCACCAGAGGAGAGAGACTTTACCTATGTGAAGTGCTGATTGGCAACAGAATCCATTACACCCTGCCTGGGAGGAAAAGTCCATCAACAGCAGATGGACCATTATGGGATGTTAAAGAAGACACAAGACTGTTGTTGTGCTCTTGACTTCCCATTAGCTGAGTTCGCTGTTCAGATCACATGGCAGGAAGGGGATAAAAAAACCCCCACACAGAAATGTAGTGAGGCGGTGTGGCTCCCCGCCGCCCCAGAGGGGGAAGAGCCCATCCGGAGGCCGGAGTGGGCAGAGCTAGGGAGCGCTGAGCCCGCCCCTCAGAGGGTCAGGCGGCGACCCAGAACTATAAAGGCCGGCCCTCAGAGCTCACTAGGAGCCCAGCCACTGGAGAGAACAGACGTCCCTAGTGGAACCCATGACTGGGAAACCCCCGCGGCCCAAGGCGGCCGCCCAGACTGGCCAGACCGGCCCTGTGCCCGCTATCCGGAGGAGTTGCCAGGCCTGCCGATCAACCCCTGCCCCGAAGAACCCATGCTCCTGGATCCCCCAGAGGCCAACAGCAAGACCCAGTTTGGGCCCGAGGGGGAGTGTGGAAGTAGCCCGGGGGCAGCCGATCCCAGTCTGGCTGCAGCACTACCAGAGCCTATGTCGGTGTGTTGCGGCCAGGATCCCCACTGACTACGCAGTGGGCCTTCTGCTGCTGCTAGGGCCCCGGGCTGGGACGCAGTGGAGTGGGAGGGCCTGTGCCCCCACAGTGTTCTGTCTCTCCAAGGCCCTGGCCCCTAGTGCAAAATAACACACTCCCCAGAAATCTGAAATGGCCACTTCATAGCTGATAAAATGTTATTAATCTGGGAATTACCAATGAGAAACAACCCAGTGACGGTGATATCCTGAGGAAAAGATCTCATGTGTCTTTAGATCACACCGATTCGTAATCTGGAACTTTATACACTAAAATGCCTAATTCGTAGCCCTACGGCAATTGCCTGGTGTCACTACAGGGCAGAATTAAGGTTGGGGGCCTTAGTTGTGAATTTCCATCCCCTAGCATATTGCAATTGCTGTTAAGTGGGTTTGACAAAATTCATTTTGTCTATTTCTTTTAATTTCAATAGATAACGATATTTATTTTAACCTTTTTTTCAATGTTTACAATTTCAATGTTCAGAGCTGTGGGAAGTTATGGGGGTCGTCAGACAATTATTTAATTACAGTAAATGTTGAGATTCCAAAAGCCAAATCATAGAACTGTTCAAAGAGAAATTGTCAATGTCACACCCAAAATATATAGTGTAAATATCCTTAAATCAAACTCCACTTTCTCCAGAAGCATTAATGTATATTACCTATATAAATATTTTTTCATCTGTGTGTGTGTACAGTGAAATTAACATTTACTGCAATTTATTCATAAAAATCCAATCCTGTCAAGCGTAATTTTAAGTAATGAAGTACTTGAAGTCTTTCGCTTCCTAGACTGGAATGTTTCACTTCAGGATAATTACACCCTCCCTGTGATGTATTTTACTCTCAGTACCGTAACCCCCTCATGATGTAGCTCCTGTCTGGGAGCTCTGCTGAAGCCAGTGGCATTATGATCAGGTGACACACTGACATGAGCAGAGACATGGGGGAGGGTGGAGGATGAGGTAACATGGAGGCTACCAGAGTTGAACGTGGCCGTAAGAGCAAACGCTCTCTCAGCCTCTCCTCTCTCCCACCTCCCAGAGTCAGTAATTCTGAATCGTTCCCTGAAATCTAAATAGCCCCAGTATGAGAGACAGTGATTAACGCAGGTACCTTAGGGGCTGCAGCGCCAACCCCCTGCCTGGACGAGGAGGGTAAAGAATTGCAGTAGAAATGGGTTAGGCTGGGAGAGGGCACAGAACTCATGGGGGGTTTCGGAGAAGTCAACAGGACTGGGTAGAGGCATTTCAGTGTATTTTCCCCATTAACCATTCTGCCATGTATTTAATTTAGAAACTTTTCATTCACATCTAAACACCTTGGAGCTAAGCTAGGCTGATGCATTTCCACTTACAGTGGTACAGTTGTAATTAGGTGCTTAATCAGATGCTCATGCAGCACAAAGCAGTCAATAATGGGTGTGCTTCCATTCATTAACTTGACTGTGTGCTGTGCATCGCTTTGAAAAAAAGATGCTGTGAGGGAGTGTCAACATTTTAGGCATTAAGAAATGGTAAGTAGGTGTCAGTTCATTTCTCATGCGTTTCTCTCCTAATTTTAATGTCAGTTTTGAATCAGTATTAATACCATGTTGTTTTAACAGCAGTAGGGTCCATTTGTATAATTGTTTGCAAGATTTCATTGGATATTGTGACCCAGCCGTCTTCACCTTTTATTTTCAGATTCCTAAATACACCCCAGCGCACCTCTCCTGACAGACTGCAGGCCCTGGCCGGTGACATGTTCCTTAGACAGCAAACACCTGACGAGCCCTTTCGCCCTCAAACGCGCATTTGGCTCTTTGACGTTGCTTTATCCGCCCCACCAGAAAACGCTGTAGGGAACCCGGCCATTACAGCCGACTGTCACTAGGTACCGTTCTACCAGCTCTGGGCCAACATTCAAATGGTTCTGTTTGTTTATCTTTCATTCAGCTTTGCAATTCTTAGATCCCATTTAAAAACTGGAAATGAAATAACTGAAGCAAGTTAAGAAGGGAGTGGCGCCTGGCATAGGTGGGGGTAAAACAATAACTGGAAAGAACTGACTGTGCAAAAAGGAACATCGCAAACTATCCGAGCCCCAGAGCCCCATCAAACTGAACCCACCCCAGCCAGGCATATCAAGCTGGGTCCCTGAAAAATCGCCCAGCCCGTCTGGCAGTGAACGCTGCGTGTTCCAGGCAGAGCTACGGTGTGTGCGTCTGCTCTGCTGACATGCTGCTTTGGTACAGAATGCACCACAGCCACAGGGAGCAGAGACATGGACTCCTACAAAACACAATCCCAGATACACCTCCAATGCCGCATCCCCCTGCCTCCCCACTGTCTGCCATTCCCTCCCCTACCTCCACATGGCCATTCTCAGCCTATTGCTAACAGTTCCTTCCAGCCTTCAGCACTATAAATAAATAAAACATGGTGTGACAAAAGGTAGATCGTGCCACAGAAACCTGATCTGGATGTCAGTAAGGCTTTTGATACAGTTCCATATGGGAAACGATTTGTTAAATTGGAGAAGATGGGGATTAATATGAGAACTGAAAGGTCAATAAATAATTGGTTAAAGGGGAGTCTACAAGGGGGTCATATTGAACGGTGAGTTGTCAGGCTGGAGGGAGTTACTAGGGCAGTTCCTCAGATCAGTCTTGGGACCAATCTTACTCAACACTTTTATTAGTGATCTTGGCACAAGAAGTGGGAGTGGGACACAGAGCCGGGAGGGATTGCCAATATGGAGGAGGACAGGAAAATCATACAAGAAAATCTGTACGTCCTTGAAAGCTGGAGTAATAGAAATGGGATGAAAATCAATAGTGCACAAATTCGACTTGTTAGTCCCCAAGTGCATAATTTTGCAATAAGCTGGGGATTTGTCCATTGGAAGTGACAGAGGAGGAGACTGGTTGATCTCAGGATAATTATGAGCTGCCAATGTGATGCAGCCATGAAATAGGTTAATGCAGTCCTAGGATACATCAGGTGAGGTATTTCCAGCAGACACATAGAATCATAGATTATTAGGGTTGGAAGGGACCTCAGTAGATCATCTAGTCCAACCCCCTGCTCAAAGCAGGACCAATCCCCTGACAGATTTTTGCCCCAGATCCCTAAATGGCCCCCTCAAGGATTGAACTCACAACCCTGGGTTTAGCAGGCCAATGCTCAAACCACTGAGCTATACATGAAAGGGTTAGTGCTGTTATATAAGGCACCAATGAGACCTCATCTGAAATACACCTCTACCTTCTGCCTTAAAGTCTGTGAGTCTATAAGCTGTGCCTTGCGTTGCACAGACACTGATGGAGATCAGGGCCCCATCGTGCAGCACATGGCAGAGAACCTGACTGAGATCAGTAGCCCCATTCTGCTGGGCACTGCACAGACAGAGAGGGACAGTCCTTGCCCCAAAGAGATCACAATCCAAGCAGACAATGGGGAGGAGGAAAACAGAGAGGGGCTGTGACTTCCCCCAGGTCACCAAGCAGGTCAGGGACAGAGCCAGGAACAGACCCCGGTAACGCCAGAGCCCCGTCACCCGCAGCTTGGAAAGGTCCCCAGACCCCACTGTATTAGGCTGCAGGAAGAGGTGGTTTGTCCATGCATGCACAGGCTGTCTTGGCAGGGCAGCTCAGCTGCGGTCCCTGCACACAGCTGGGTGTGTGGGTCATGGGTCAGGAGAAGTCAGTGTCCAGCCCTGTGGGGCTGTGCTCCTGGCTCATACCTCCAGCACTCACTGCTGCCCCTCCCTTACCAGCTGCACTGTTCAGCCAGCCCCAGGCCTCTGGGAGGTCACTGCCCCCCCTCCCCTATCCCCTGCAAGCCTTCAAACAGGGACATGGTACACCAGTGCCAATCAGAGCGCACTAGTGTAAATTCTGTCTGTACTAAGGGTTTGCACCAGTGCCTAAAACACCAGGGTGGCAGAGACCTTCAGTGCCCAAAACAGCAGTACAGTGGCACTAGAACTGGGATCTAGTTCTAGCTCCATCACGGACAGCCTGGGTGACCTTGGACACATCAATGTTTCTCCTCCCAACTTTAGTCTCTTCACCCAGCTGCCACTCACTGGGGTCTCCTCTCTCCAGAGCTGCTCACCACTAAAATCTGTGTGGGTGTCCCCAGAGCTAAGGCAGGTCAGCTCGGGAATAGTCTTACAAGGGGGACTGGGGAGTCTCTTTCCCTGGAAATTTTTAAGAACAAGTAGGACAAAGCTCTGTCAGAGACAATCTACATATACTTGGTCCTGCCTTGGCAGAGAGAGCTGGATATGACAACATCTTGAGGTCCTGTCCAGCTCTACATTTCTATGATGTTATGCAATACAGATACATAAAAAACAACAAGATGAAACCAAATAAAAACATGGTGTCAGGCCATTCAAAAAACAACAACAAAAAACTACACTGCACAGCATAAAATGACACAATACTAAGGAGAAGAAAGCAACGCAAAGCAAACTAACACATCTTAGGATAAAAGTACACACTGCAAAAGAGCTCAACTCAATCCAACACAACAAAGACACCAAACAAGCTGAGGCAAAACAATGCACCATAAAACTATGCAACACAACATGGGGCAATCCCAGTTCCAAATGGCACCATGCAAAACAGCTCAGAGTAGAACAGGACACAGCACAAAAGAGAATTATTTCAATGTACGCCTGGAAGGGATCTTGAGAGGTCATCTACTCCAGCCCCCTGTGCTGAGGCAGAACCAAGTGTTAGGATATAGATATTCAGGCCTGTCTGCAAAGGCCTGTACTTTAAGAATGTAGGTGTATTCTTATCACTTAGCTAGTTATAGAGGTATAAAAGAAGGAATCAAAGATCACTGACTGTGGAATGGCCTTCTCTTACTGTGACAGGCTAAGGCCTTCAGCCAGTACAGTGGTGCAATGTGATCTGGGTTGGGGTCAGTGCAGTGCCAGACCTAACGGGGACATAGATCTCAGTCGAGGTCTCTGCAGTGCCCAGCACAATGGAGGCAGCGGTTTGGGTCGCAGTCGTTCGCTGCCTGGCACAAGGGGGGCCGTGATCTCGGTCCAGGTCTCAGTTTTACCTGGCACAACAGTGGGGTCTGATCTCACCTGCCGTCTCTTCAGTGCCTGGCAGAACAGGGCCCAGATCTCAGTTGGGGTCTCTGCAGCAGCTGGCAGAACAGGGCCACGCTCAGTACGATAAGAGCCCTGATCTCAGTCACACACCTGGGGAGAAAAGCGGGAAGATTTTTGAGCATTAGATATCAGTATTTCAGAACTGAGGAGAAAATGGGGCACAAACTAAATATTTGCCAATATAAGAGAGAAGCACCAACATCTGGGAGATTTTGTGTCACCATTTAACAGTTGAAGAGAAAAGATGGGAAATTTGAGGGGATTATACAAGGATATTGAATCAACAACAGAATGGGAGGGATTCTTCTTGCTCCACACTCACATGGCCGGCAGGGAGCCCTGGGTGATGTCTTTTCACAGGGGAAAGGAGTGGGGCTGGAGTGAGAAAGTCACTATCAGTGGGGAGGGTCTGGCAGTGGGGCCTGGGAATGTGACTAGCAGGTGGGGGGGGGGTGCAGTGTTGTAGTGGGGCGGACTGCCCCACTCCCTGTGAGAATGGGCTGCGGCAGGCCAGGGCGCCTGCGCAGACAAGGCTTATTGTGAGCCAATCAGAGGAGAGTTTATTGAGAGCCAATCAGGGCCAGGCTCAGGGGTATATAAAGGCTGCCCAGAGCAGGAGCAGTCAGTCTGTCCCAGGCCTTCGACAGGGGAAGGTCAGTCTCCAGGGGAGGAGATTAGCACCGCGGACAGCGCAGTGTTGGCCAGGCTCAGGGAGGCTAAGGAGCTTGAACCCGTAGCCTGCCAGGCTGCAGGCCCCTGAAGGGAAGGGCCTAGCGGGTGCAAGGGGCCGTAGGGGAAGCGGCCCAGGGAAACAGACAGCGGAAGGGGAGAGAAGGACAGTGAGGCTGACGCCAGAGGGTCCCTGGGCCGGGACCCAGAGTAGAGGGCGGGCCTGGGTCCCCCCCTTCACCCCTTGCAGTGCACCCAGCCATTGGCCGTAGGGAGCGGCCATCTTGCTACGCCAGATCCCTGACAGGAGGGATTAGACTCAGAGGGCGATTGCATATAGTGACTGGGGTGTGAGACTGCTGAGCACTGACCCCCCGGAAGGGGGCGCAGAAGGACTAAGGGGCACTGCCGGAGGGCAGTGGCCTCGAAGAGGACGCCGCCGAGCACGCAGCAACGCGGGTCCAGACACAACAGAGGGAAGACAACGACGGACGGGACACCACCAGGAGGAGGCGCTCCACTGAGAAGAGCTAATTCCCAGAGTCACCAGCAGGAGGCGCCGCTGGGGTGAGTCCCAACCCGTTACAAGTGTATATTGGAAAAGGGGTAAAAGAAATACAAACAAAACATGGTACTTAATTAAAATCCTGTTAGGGCTCCAAAAGGAGCCATAGTAGATTGTGCTGCTTTTTCACATCTTTGGAGCAGTGTTTTGGAGCAGAAGATGAAAGTGAACAGCAATAAGAACCCTGGTGGAAGTGAAATGTGTCCCTTCTGAAACAGTCTCTGAGCTGCTGATAGCTTTGAATCCAGAGGCAAGCCAAGAAAGACTCTGTGTGGATGCAATACCCAGCTGATGGGGGAAGGAGGAAACTGCCATTTGCAGCACAAAGAACCTGAGAATAATGAATGCATCTGGTCAGCAAACAAGCTACTAGAAGCCTCAGATTATGGCCCTCCAGAAAAGGGAGGTGAAAAAACAAGTCAAGCCTGAAAATAAGGGGGACAGGTTAACCCTAAGGAGAGAGAGAGAGAGAGAGTGTGTGTGTACAGAGCAGAAATTTGAAGCTGTGGGAAACTGAGGCACGCCACCTCATAAATTTCATAAATGATCAGTGAGTGGGGTAATTCACTAGCCTGACTACAGAACAAAATAAGGACAGCCTGAAGCTAATTCTTCTGTTTTTCCTGCAATTAGCAAGGACATTTGTAAAAGGAATTGGTATTATTATTAAGAAATAATCTGACCCCACCGAGGGGTGGGGGGGAATTGTTTCTTTTGTTTTTCAGACACTCTACAACCACGCTGGCGCCAGCGGAAGAATAACCCAGAATACAATGGATCTATGTTGTGTGGTGTTTGTCTGTGGTGTTGGTCTTGCTGCTAGCATGAGGTGGGTGGGGGATGGCTTCAAAAGGCTGACCTGGGGGGAGAGGAAGATGTGTGTGGGAATGCAAAATGCTCAACGGGGAGGCCAGCACCTGTGTAATGGCTACTATGGTGCCTGGAAATAGAACGGCAACCAAGGTGGGCCCCACAAGCCCTATGGGAATAATGAGAAGGGGAGGAGCTCACTGGGAATCAATGGAGGGGTGTGAAAAATGGTGCACATCAAAGGAAATGTTTGGCCGTGCCCCTCTCCTATGACTATGCAGGAGCAGGATCAATGGCCTATGGCAAGGGGTGGACAATTGGGTGTACTGTGTAGGAGGGGTTTTGCTGGAAATGTACATATTTCTGGGGGCACAATTACACCAGCCCCAACCAAACTACACACATACACATGCTGCTATCTGGACTTTGGTGCACAAATGGATCTGTAAATCTTATTGCTGTGAATAATTGTCTATTTAGCCTTTGAGCTTTTTGTGGCAAGGTCTCTCTGTCCCTGTGGGCATGTCCATACTGCAGTCAGACACCGGCGGCTGGCCCGTGCCTGCTGACTTGGGCTCACACGGCTCAGGCTGTGGGGCTGTTTAATTGTGGTGTCCATGTTCCAGCTGGGGCTGCAGCCCAAGGTCTGGCACCCTCCCACATCGCAGGGTCCTACAGCCTGGCCCCAGCCCAAGCCCAGACACCTACACTGCAATTAAACAGCCCCTTCGCCTGAGCCCTGTGAGCCTGAGTCACCTGGCATGGGCCAGCTGGGGGGTTTTTATGGCAGGGTAGAGATACCCTTGGTGTCTGTTCAGCACCTGTCACAATGGGGACCCTGATCTTGGTCAGTGTCTGTGCAGAGCCCTGCGCAACAGGGGCCTGACCTCAGTCGGGGACTCTGCAACTCCCGGCATTACAGGATCCCGGATTTTGTTTAGGGCCCCTGCAGCATCTGGCAAAATGTGGGGCAGGATCTCTGTCAGGGTCTGTGCAGTGCCCAGTACAGTGGTGGGGCGTGATCTGGGTCGGGGTCAGTGCAGGGCCAGGCCCAACGGGGACACAGATCTCAGTCGAGGTCTCTGAAGTGCCCAGCACAATGGAGGCAGCGGTTTGGGTCACAGTCATGCGCTGCCTGGCACAAGGGGGGCCGTGATCTCGGTCCAGGTTTCAGTTTTACCTGGCACAACAGTGGGGTCTGATCTCACCTGGGGTCTCTTCAGCGCCTGGCAGAACAGGGCCCAGATCTCAGTTGGGGTCTCTGCAGCACCTGGAAGAACAGGGCCACACTCAGTACGATAGGAGCCCTGATCTCAGTCACACACCTGGAGAGAAAAGTGGGAAGATTTTTGAGAATTCGATATCAGTATTTCAGAACTGAGGAGAAAATGGGGCACAAACTAAATATTTGCTAATGTGAGACAGAAGCACCAACATCTGGGAGATTTTACGTCAGCATTTAACAGTTCAAGAGAAAAAAGGGGAAATTGGAGGGGATTATACAGGGATATTCAATCAACAACAGAATGAGATGGATTCTTCTTGCCTCACACTCACAGGGCCAGCAGGTGCTGGGGAGTAGCTGGACTGGGAAACCTGGGGCTGGGCCATCTCCATGGGGGACACTTGCTCCTCCCTCCCCTTCCTGGCCCTTCCCAGGCCCCGTTGCCAGCAGAGAGTGGCCCCCCCAGAGGTGTCCCTGTCTCAGGGCCCCCCCAGCCTCTGCCCATTCACCCTCTGCCCAGCTCAGGAATCACTCGGGGGAAACATTTCCCACCCGCACAAGGACAAATCCCTGCAGGTGGAAATGGGGGAAACCCCCCAAACCTGAGACCTGAACTGGCCACTGGCGAAGGGGAGAGAAAATGGGGCACAATCGGGGGGGGGGGGGGACAGGGAACTTCTCAGGGATTGGGGGAGGGGGGTCACCCTGGGCGCTGCTCGTGGCTCTCTAGGGAGAAAGGGGGCAGGACGGGGGAGGAGGGGGGTCCCCACGTGAGGGGGCAGCGGTAAATCCGAGGGGATCTCACCCCCCCTTTCTCTCCCCGCTCCTCGGGGGTCACCTGCTCCCCCCCGGCCATGTCCGGGCTGCACAGACATTTCACGCCCGCCCCCAGCCCGGTCTCACCCCCCCAGCCCCGCCCGGCCCCACGCAGGGACCCCAGTGGGGCCGGGCCCCTCCCCCCGGCAGCCCCCGCGGGGCCCCAGGGCAGAGCCTGGCCGGGCCCGGGGGGCGCTGGGCTCCTGCGGGGGCAGCAGCTCCGAGCCCCCCGCGGGCGCTCCCCCCCCCCCCCCGGGAGCAGATCCTGGCGCTGTGAGATGCCGGGTCCCCACCGGGCACTGGGGCAGAGTCACCGCCTGGCCCCGCCCCCGGGGCTCGCTCCGGGGCCTGGAGGCTGCAGCTCCGCAGCGGGGCGGGCGGAGCCCGGGGCGGCCCCAGGGCGGCTCCAGCGGGGCAGGGCCCGGGCCGGGCACGGGGGGGGTTAATGAAGGGCTCTCCCGCCGCGATCTGCGCATGCCCAGAGCTCCAACGGCACCAACCCTTCTCCGGCCCGGGAGAGGCTCCAACGGCCCCGCGCGAGCCAGGCAGAGCCGCAGGGGCCCGCGCGCGTTTGCAGCTCGGCGGGGGTCTCTCCCCCCAACGTCACTTCCGGTCCAGGGAGAGTCAGGAACTACATCTCCCAGCCTGCCCCGGGGCCGCTTCCACCCTCTCCAGCCCAGGTAAGGGAGGTCCCCGGGGCCAGCCTGACCCTCCCCCCACCGCTCATCCTTTCCTCCGGCCCCGCCCCCTCTCCCAGCCGGTGCCTCTCAGACCCGCCCCCCCGGCCTTTTCCCGGGGAGCGGCAGAGCTGGGGGGGCTTGTGACCCCCAGGTAATAACCGCCCCCCCCCACAGCCCAACCCCCAGCCCTGACCCCGGCCACGGCAGGAGCATGTCCGCCCCACGTGTGTCCCCGGCCCTGCCCTGCCCGCCCCGCACTGCCCCCGGCCCCACCGCGCTGCCCCGCGGGCTGCAGGAGCCCCTGTGCTGCGCTTCCGGCCCCAGCCATGGCCCCGCTGCCACACAAGGGGCAGGGGCAGGGGCAGGGCCGGGGGGGGGGGGTCGGGAAGGGGTGGCTCCTCCCCAGGCCTGGCCCCGCCCCTGGGCCCCACGCAGGGGGTGGGACACGTGGGGACCCGCCTCAGCCTGGAGGGGGCAGGAGAGGGTCCGGGGCTCCCCAGGAGAAAAGCGGGGGCAGGGGCTACTGTAGCAGCTCCCCGCCCCCCCAGCCCCTGCACTGGGTGTCAGCTGGATCCCAGCTGCTGCAGCCCGCCCTGGCGAACGCTGCAGCCCGGGGGGTGGGGGTTGCGGGGCACAGAGAGGGTCTGGAGCGGCTGGGAGCGTGGGTGGGGGGAGGATTGCAGGGCACAGGAAGGCATTAACCCCTCTGTGCCTGGCCGGGGGGGCTTCTCCGGCTGCAGTGGCGCCAGCTCAGGTTGGGGTTATTGGAGGGGTTGCTGGTCCTCCCTCCCTTTTCTCTTCTTCTCTTGCTTATTTTGTTCTTTCTCCTGTTCCCCTGCCAATACCAGGGGGTGGGTGGGTCTGTGTGTGTGTGTTGCGGGGGAGGGCTCTGCAGCTCCCACTGTGGGAGGTCCCCCCAAAAATGTGGGGCTGAAATAGAGCTCGGGCAGTCAGGGCCGGATTAACCTTCTGTGGGTCCTGCTTTAATAGGTTCAATTAGTTGGTTAATAAGATGTTTATGAAGTAAAACACTGGCTTAAAATAAGATCCAATCTGGAGCATATGAACTATTGACCCCTGGACTCCATCTCTGAGAGGGGACTTGTTTACCATCAGGGGACAGGCTCAAACCAGTCCAAACCGGTTTTTCCCGCCAAAATCAGCCCTCAGCGTTCCATCTCCTCAGCACTTTTCCCGCCACAGAAGTGATATAAGGACGTGTTCAGCGCCTGCGCGGGGCCGTCCCCCCCAGCGACGGCCCCTCCACGGTCGGGTCTTCCCAGTGCTCCCGAGCCGGAGAGTGACAAGCCCCCTCGGTCCCGCCGTGAGACTGAGGAACAGGAGGCCTGTCACCCCCATTCCTGCCGTCCTGCATCCCTGGTGTCCAGCCTCCCACGGAGCCCCCCGGGGAGTGAGAGACCCCGGGGGGGGGCACTGGGGGGGGGCAGGAAAGTGACTCTGCCCCGGGGAACCTGGGAGAAGCCTCAGAGCTGCCTCAGCCCCAGTGGGATTTGGGGGGCAGAGACTGGGGCCTGGCGGGGGGGGATCCCCTGTGGTGTGGGGGGGGATGGGGAGTGTCAGGCAGGGAGGGGAGAAGCTGGAGTTGTAGGGGGGGAAGGTCGGTGGGACGCGGGGGGCGGGGTGGGGTTGAACTGTCTCTGGGCAGCCGGGAAATTCCCGGGGGGGGGGGAAGTGGCGGGTGGGCGAAGGGGGGAGGGGAGTTAATTGGATCCTGTCCCTGTTTGTGCCACTTGCCTCTCACCCCCGATACAAATTCTCTCTAGTTCTGCCCCTTTTCTCTCTCAGTGTCTCACACGGGGCTATAAAATCTGGGGCGATTTCCCCCCTTTCCCCACCAATGATCAGCTCTCCCGTCTCCCCCGATTTCCCCCGTTCTCCCCATGAGTCTCAAATGTCAGTTTAAAATCTTCTCTAGTGAGGGGCATTTTCCCACCCGTTTTATCTGCAGCGATTTGTCCTTGTGTAGGTGGGAAATTGTTGCCCTGAGTCATTCCCCAGCACATGGCTGCCCCTGGCGTGGGGGTGGGATGGCTCAGTGGTTGGAGCACTGGCCTGCTAAACTCAGGGCTGGGAGCTGACTCCTTGCGGGGGCCATTTGGGGATTTAGTTGGGGATTGGTCTTGTTTTGAGCAGGGGGTTGGACTAGACACCTCCTGAGGTCCCTTCCAGCCCTGATATTCTATGAGATGCCTGTTCTCTGCCAGGGCAGGGAAGGGAGGCGCATGTGTCCCCCATGGGGACTGCCCAGACCCCCGTTTCCCAATCCCAGTTGCTGCCCCCTAACTACCAACACAGTTGCCCCCAACCATCAGTTGCCAGTCACCCGCCCGTCCCCCACTGCTGCCCCCTTCCTTTATCCAGGGACCTTCCAGCTCCCCCTCCCTTGCCCTTTTAATCAGCTCCTCAAAGGGCTCCCTGCTGCCCATGGGAATGGTGGGGGTGGGGGAACCATCACTTTGTGTTTATGTATTGGACAGTCGTATAAAATCCAGTCCAACAGTCCCCGTTTTCATAAAATCATAGAATCTCAGGGTTGGAAGGGACCTCAGGAGGTATCTAGTCCAACCCCCTGCTCAAAGCAGGACCAAATCCAACTAAATCATCCCAGCCAGGGCTTTGTCAAGCCTGACCTTAAAAATCTCTAAGGAAGGAGATTCCACCACCTCCCTAGGTAACCCATTCCAGTGCTTCACCACCCTACTAGTGAAAAAGTTTTTCCTAATGTCCAACCTAAACCTCCCCCTCTGCAACTTGAGACCATTACTCCTTGTTCTGTCATCTTCTACCACTAGTTCGTTAACAGCAATATAAAATCCCCTCAGATCTTGGTGTTTTTCTCTCATGTTATCAAATACACAGTTTGTGACACATTTTCTGTGCAAATCTCAAAGGTTCATGTAAAATACCCTAAACATTTGCCCCACTGCTCTCTAGTTGTCTGTTTCTAATTGAATATGCCCTGAGATTTTCCCCTGTCTCTCTAATTATAAAATACCAAGAAAATCTCAGGTTTACACCTTTGCTCAGATTCTTGAACCTGGATATAAAATGTTTGCAAATGTTGCCCATTTCCTCTTTATTCATTTATCAGATATTCATGTGAAACACTCAGATTTTACCTCCTATAAACAACTGATATAAAATCCCTCTGATTTTCCACTTTCCTCTCTATAATTTGCAAAGTGGATCCAAAATGTCTCAGATTGGGAACTCTTTCATTTCTGAACATTGCTCTCAAAGCTCAGGTTTTGCCTCTTTCTATGTCATTATCAAATGTCAGTTAAAATCCTCTGGGGTTTGAGGCTGTTCCCCATGTTTCTAAATCCCAGCAATTTCTTCCTTCGAGGGAACCTGTTGCCTTGAGTTCTTCTCCATCCTGGATGTTGTATGGGGTTAAATTGCCAGAGATCATCTTTCCCGTCTCCTTTGTGAATCATTTGTTCCCTCCTTTATCTCTGTTAAAATGTTTGCCGAAGAAAGAGATCAGCCACATATTTAATACCCATCAAAGTCAGAGGCCTCCCCATGTTTGGGGATCAGTGGTTCCCAGCTATTAATGGGAGAGTTGGCTGGACTCTTTTCTTTTATCCAGCTGGCACAGGATGAGGAGGTCACTCTGAGTGCAGTGTGGGTCCAGAAGTATCCCAAACCCCATGACAAATGGCCTCTGTGAGGGGTTGCTTCCCACAGTGCTAAGATGTAGCCACCTCTGGGGTGGATCCAGGGTGGCCATTATTTGCTAGTGACAGGCATGGACATTTCTTACCTATTTTGTCCCTCCAGGCCTTCCATTCTCCTGTTCAAGAGACATCCCCCAGGGCTCCCTCTGCCTGTGTGACTGGCCAGCAGGGGGCGGTGATCACTTTCTATCCACTTCTCAGGCACTGTTAGGTAACAGTGTTGCTGGGTGGGGGTGGGGCTGTGGGGAGATAGCAGCTGAAGGGGGATAGTGGTGGGGGAGGCCTCTGGGTGGCTGGGCAGGGGGTACCCTAGTGAGGTTGGTGGGTTCTGGAGATTTGGAGTTTCAGGGGGTGGTTGTGATGTGCCCAGCCCTGAGGCTGTGGGTCCTGGAGGTGGGTATCGCTGGGGGCCTGGTGGCTGCAGAACAGCTGGGGTGGGCATCTCTTGGGGAGGCGGGACAGGGGGTTAGAGGGAGCCTGGTGCTGTGCCAGGGGCTCTGTCTGGGCTTCCCCCGCAGACTCCTGGGATCGCTGCCCTGCCCAGTGCACAGAGTGTGTGTGGGAGAATCCCCGGCGCTAGGCCAGGGGGTGCCCCTGTAAAGCATCAGGGGATCCCACAGGGGGGAGGAGGGGGTGCCAGGCAACGGGCAGGGCAGATCCTGCTGGAGGGCGGGGGGGGGGGATCCTAGGCAGGCAGTGTGGGACTGAGTTCCCAGTGGGGGTCCGTTTTGGGGGGTCTCTGGCTGTTGTGGTCTCTTGATGGGGGGAACCTTTTGGGATTCCCAACCTGGCAATGAAGGTCTGGTGGGGGTTCTCTGGCCGGTGGGGCTCTGAGTGGTATCTGAGGTCCCTGGCCAGGGACTCTGGGGGCTGGGTCCCAGGGAGTATCTGGGGGGGGGGCTGGCTGGGGCTCTAGGGGCTGCTCCTGACCCCTCTTCTTCTCCCTGATTAGCTTATGCCAGAATCCTGGCTCCAAGCACTGCCCGACATTCCCCAGCCAGGCCCAGTCACCGTGATAACTTTCTAGCCACTTATCAGACACTGTGAGGTGAAATCACAGATTTTTGCTCTGCTCCCCTCTTGAAAACTGCAGGAACTTCCAGTTCCATTGTCCTAGATTGTCCAGTCCTTGTCCTGGATCTGGGGGTGAGGGAGGAGGGAAGGGGGTCAGCGCTGCCACACAATGGTCTCTTCCACAGCATTCTGGACTCATTGTTTCTGAACTCTGGTTTCATTGAGACCATTGTTAATCCAGAGTCACTGTATGGAAAGACAAGGAGTGACTCCGGATGGACAGTGGGGCAAATGAGATCAGCAATTCTCCCTGTGAGGAGGGGCTCTCATTAGCTGCTCTCCCCAGAGAGCTAAAGGAGGGAAGCTGCTCAAACGCTCTGTCCCTCTCTGCTCAGGATATTGGGGTTCAGCTTCCTGGGTCAGAGGCTGCAGCCTCCATTGTGATTGGGGAGACCAGGCTTAGCAGCTGCTGCTCCCCCAGTGGGGTTCTGTGCTGGGAAGTGACCTGAATTAAAGCTGCTTCTCTGCCTGGCCCAGGGGATGACTTTCTCCAGCTGGTCCTAGCCCCCTAGGGCAGCCCTGGGCCCTGTTAATACTAAATTCTGAGCCAGAGTCTCCAGGTAACTGACAGACCTCAGGGAAAGTGCTGGGGACTGGCAAGAAAGTGACTCTGCACAAACAGCCCCTCCTCATTTCTCCTCCCAGTAGCAATTGCCAGGAGAAAATCCAGCCATGGGAGAGCAAAGCCCGCAGGAATGGGACTGTCCCAGCCAGAGGACAGGAAGGAGAGACTGAAAGGGGCAGTGGTAGAAATGAGGGGGGAGAGATTTCCAGCTCTCTAGTCCACCCAGACACATGTATTGCTGCATCTCTGGGCAGAACCACTTTCCAGTGGACAAAACAAGGATCAGACAGAGGAAAAGCCAGTTCCTGACTCCATATTCCCCCTGCTGGGGTGTGGCTGCCATGGGGTCAGTGTCCGAGGGAATCCCCCACAGTGACTACTTTGGTTCTGCTCTTTTCTAGCCTTGTGTTCAGAGACTTTGTTAGGGGGTGAGGGGAGGGAGAAGGGAGGTTAAAAATGTGTCTGGGCTTAGCCTGGCAGGAGGGGCCAGGTCTACATTGTAATAAACAGATTGAGCATTTCCCAGCATGGCAGGATCTAGGGTGTCTGTCTGCAGGGAAAGGGCCTGGGGGAATTCTGATGTGAAATTAACTAAAACTGGTTCTGAAACGCCCACAACTGCCCTTCTCCCCCAGACAGGCTGCAGAATGGCATCCATGTTTTGCTCCAGCTCATCCCAGCCTGGCGTGGGACAGGGAAGAGAAATGGCTGCAGTGGAGCCAACTCAGGTAGAGATTATCGGGGGATTGCTGGTGGGTTCCTGCTGGAGGAGAGGGAGAGCAAATACACTGGAGATGGGAAGGTTTGCACAGTCTGGTTTGGAGGTTGGAGCGGGGCAGGAAATGCACAGGGTGGGGAAAGCAGGAGGCCAGGGTGTGGCAAACCCGCTAGGAGTTATTTAATAAGTGGCCTAGATTCTAGGAACAGACCCAGGAGGTTGGGAGGTGGAAATGCCCTAATTTGTGAAGAAAGAAAATAGCCCACCTACATGGAGCTAGTCAAACTGACCAGACTCCCAGTGCTGGAGCCTGAGCTCACTAACCAGCGGCTGCTGTGAGATATGAAGGGGGCACCCATGAGTCAGGCTTATTGGAGCTGCCTCTCCCTTCATATCCCGCTCCCCACAATGAGGAGGTTATTGGGCTTCCTACCAGGGAGCTCTCCCTGGACCCTGCTAGGGGCTCCATCTCCTGTATCAGTCGGTGGCCAGTAGGGGTGTGATGGATCTGCTGGGAGAGACAAGGGGCTCTCGCTTCGTCCCCTCACCCTGGCATTTGCTGGATACGCTGAGCGGGGTGGGGGTGGGACTCTGTTGAGTGGGATCCACCCAGAGCTTCCATTTGATTCGCTCCTCTCTGCCACAAATAGTGGGGCTGTGAGTGGGGCAGCAGGTACTGAGTGTTGGACTCTTGCTCTTTCAGGGGCCGGTGACCTTCGAGGAGGTGGCTGTGCATTTCACCAGGGAAGAGTGGGCTCTGCTGGACCCGGCTCAGAGAGCCCTCTACTGGGATGTCAAGCAGCAGAACTATGAGACTGTGACCTCGCTGGGTAAGGGTTCCTGTCCCCTCGGTTCTTGGAAGGGGAAATGAAGAGTTACGGTTCACGCCAGCCCCACAATGCCACCTCTACTCTGTCCTGTTTCTGCATCACCCCAATATGCCAGTGACACACACACTACCAGAGACCCTCCCATGCTGCAGAACACTTCGGGAACACAGCAGAGGAGCAGTATCACACAGTGTCAAATAGCTCCTCTTTACTCAAGTAAAACTGGGGGTTAGGTCCATCATAACGAACAGAAGCTTCCTACCCCCAGCCTTCTCTCAAACCCTGAGCCTTCTCTACCCAAACCAGAATGTGCTTGGAGTGTAACAAGCAGGCAGCTGGAGTCAGAGCTGCTGGTCCAGGGTTACTTATCACACAAACACTCTGTGCGTCCTTGAATGCTGGCTGAGGGTATCCAGACAGGGGATCTCCAGCAGCAGAACACTGAATCTCACCCAGGATTACAGATGACACAACTCCTCACTGCTCTGGATTGCACCCCAGCATGTGAAAATGGCCTAGGTTGGTAGTGACATTTCTTGAGACATGCAGAGTCTTGCTCCCATATCACCAGGTGTAATAACAATAACAGGAAAGGCCGAATATGGAAAACTGATTGTTCAGCTTGCTTTTGACCTGCATCATATTTTGCAATATATTCCAAATAAGGAAATTAACGTGCAACGTATGTGTCATTGTTTGTGGTTTTAAGCTTTAAAAGGCTTGTGTGATTTTTAGCTCAGGGGGACAGTATTCCAATAGCTGTTGCCCCCTGCGCACTTTTAACCAAGAAAAGAACCTCAGGCTGAGCTGATTCAAAATCAATCGTGTGGTCTTTTTCCACAACAGCTTCAAGAGTTCCCTGTGATGGAATGTAAATGTCTTCTTCACACCTTCCCCCTGCAGGAGAATGGCTGTTTGACCAGCTGTTTGCCTTGCTGTCTCTGAGGAACTGCTCTGTGGGTGTTCCCCAGAATTGTAACTTTTTCAGTAATATCATACTCTAAAATCTCATAACTTTACATACAGTGTTACTACACATTTTAACAGGAGGGTAATATTCAGTAGATTATGCGTTTTCAAATGATACCTCACAAGCCATACTGCGTACAAAATTGATTATAATTTTCTAGAAGAGTGAACACAGGGGTATAGACTGACACAGTGTCTGTGTGTGTGTGTTCCCAGCAGATATGTGGGTATTTCAATCCCTCATAAGCACAGTGTTCGGCATCTTCAAGAACCTGGGGAACTGGTCCTGGGAATTCACTGGTTTACCAAGTGTGACGCTGTATGGAATTGTGAGACACTTTGGTATTAATAATAAAAATAATAATATAATCTGATAAATTTGCAATGAATTGTGCTAGATATGCCATGCCAAGTGTCAGTGAAAATGTTATGATTTGCCAAGTATGATAATTTTGTTTCTATGTTTGTATCTCCTTTGTATTGTAAGTTATAGATATGTGGGGTATATTTGTATTTCCAGATTTGTGCAGTATTTCTGGGTGACACCCCCAGACATATTGGCATCAACACTGCTTAGCCTGTTTGATGGCCCATTCAGGGTCATCAGCTGTACAATGAGCCCATGGAAAGGACCAAGGGGATACACCTATTGAGTCAGCAAGACATGCCGGGCTATGCCTGTCTACTGAGAACTTCAAGGCTTTTCCATGCCACGTGCTGTGAAGCTTGTGTTTGGGACACAGGAAGTACAGGCCACATGGCAAAAGGAATGTAACGGGCAGCTGCATCATCTCCATTTTGTCTTCAATCCCCCTTCCTACCTCTGGAGCAACTTCTCTACAAACTGAACCCTGGAACAAAGGACTGAATGACCCATCCAAGCTATGGATGTGTTCCAGACGGACATTCAAGCCAGCAGCTCACCAATACTGCTAAGAACCTGATATATCCATTTTGGAATGTATCTGACTGCTTTCCCATTTAACTTCTTTCTGTCTTTCTTTCGTTTAAACCTTTAGTTTAGATGCTAAAGGATTGTCTGGAAGGATGGAATTTTGGGTAATATCCAAACCTATACTGACCTGGTGATGTGGGTGACCCTTTGGGGTTAGAGGAACACTTTGTTTATGTGAGCAGAGTTTTTAAATAACCTCTCACTGTACTGGACCTAGTTGCTGATTGGGAGTCAGAGATCAGGGATTCAATAATGGGGGCCGTGTGATTTCTTTTTTCAGCTTCTCGATAACCCATGTGGGGGATCAGAAGCACAGTGTGTGTGACTGGTCAGTGAGTTTAACTTCAGTGTTAACCAGCAGTTTTGGGAGCATCTGCTCTCCCTTTTTCAGCCTGCCCTAACTTTGGCATTTTCAGTGAGAACTGCCCCTGGCCCACCAGGTCACACTAAGCACCGAAGTTAAATGAATAGAATGTTTTTTTATGACCAAGTCTTATGAAATCAACTGAACTCCTTTGTTTTCTTTCATCTGAGCAGGGTTTCTAGTTTTCCAGCGTGATGTGATCTCCCAGCTGGAACAAGGGGAAGAGCCATGGGTCCCAGACCTCCAGGGTTCAGAGGAAAGAGAGATCCTGAGATCTCCGTGCACAGGTGAGGAAACATTAAACCACCCAGAATCTGTAAGTGCCTGAAGGAAACATCTGGGATACCCAACAAAGCCCTTGGGGAGGTCTCTCAGTTCATTATTATCCCTAGCAGGGGTCGTATCCTCAGGGTAAATATAGTTCATGGATTCCTATAGATCCTAGCAGACACCAGGCAGTAGCTTCCTCCCTTCCCCCTGCGTATTTGGATGGGATGTGAAGGCTGAATTCATCCCCCTCCTCTCTCCTACTTGGGGGAAGAGTTTGTGGGAGTTCAGCGCCTGATTTTTATTTGACCTGTCCTCAGCACTTGTTTTTGTTTGGTCTTCCCCTTTCCATCCTTGTTTGAGGTTTCTGTCTCTGTCACAGCAGGTGATGCAATGGCATGTGAGAAAGAGGAGCAGAATTCTCAGCCTGAAAATGTTGAGCCAGTGGGTAAAAACAGAGCATTATCTCAAAGATGGAAAAGGAATGTGTCCAGGAGTCATGAGCAGGGAAAATCCTGGGAGATTCAGCACAGACCAGAAACAGATCAAGGAAACCAGCCAGGGAAGAAAGTGGATAAATTTATTTCCTGTTGGGGAACTCAGAAGGTCCTCATGGAAACCACAACACAGCAGGATATCCTCAGGCGAAAGAGAAAAAATACATGCAGTGAGTGTGGAAAAACCTTCTCTCACAGCTCAGCCCTTTCTGTACATCAGAGAATCCACACAGGGGACAGGCCCTATGAATGCCGTGAGTGTGGGAAAAGCTTCACTAGCAGCTCACACCTTTCTAAACATCAGAGAATACACACAGGGGAAAGGCCCTATGAATGCCGTGAGTGTAGGAAAACCTTCTCTCACAGCTCAGCCCTTTCTTTACATCAGAGAATCCACACAGGAGACAGGCCCTATGAATGCACTGAGTGTGGGAAAACCTTCAATCGCAGTTCGCACCTTATTAGGCATCAAACAATCCACAGAGGAGAGAGGCTCTATGAATGCCGTGAGTGTGGGAAATGCTTCGCTAGCAGCTCACACCTTTCTCAACATCAGAGAATCCACACAGGGGACAGGCCCTATAAATGCTGTGAGTGTGGGAAAACCTTCAATCGCAGCTCAACCCATGTTAGCCATCAGAGAATCTGCAAAGGAGATAAACATTGTAAAAATCTCTAGGGCTATCAAGACTTTCTTTTCTTTAATACTTTTCCTGATTCCCACATAGTAACTTTTAAAACTCTTTGAACTGTGTGCAGAACCATTATCCCTCAGCTTGTCCAGATGAGTGGCCCATTTTTGCCTTTTGCAGTTCGCCCTCTTTTGAGATGGGCCTATTTGTCCTTTCTATTGTCCCACAAGTAATTGGAGTGTGCCCTTCCTATGAGGAACCAGGGAGCGTCACGTTTATACCATTCCTCCTACTGCAAAGTTATTGTTAGAGTCACCAGTGATCCAGATTGTATCCTTGCCAATTGTTCTCATGTTGCTCTGGGTTGTGCTGAAGAGCAGATATATTGGGAATTTTTCAAATTATATGTAAATGAAGAGGAGCAGGGGCAGGAAAAAAGTATAATTACTGCTTCTGTGACACTGGAAGGAGATGGGGTGAGTCAGAGATTCCTTCCTTCCCCATCACTGCAGAACTGTTACCTTTTGCCTGAGCCAGGCAGAGTTTATCTTCATCACATTCTATCCATCCACTTCATAAGTGTCATGTGATGAAGCATTCTCCATTGTCTGTGCTTGCAGATGATGTTTTGACTTCTTTAATCCTATATCAGTGTTGCTATGACTGGAGATGAAAGTGTCAAAGACCTGGGAGGGGAATTCAAATGGATCCCAAATATAGTGTTATTGGAGTTTAAATCCCAGGTTCCATCTATTGTAAAGTCACTTTGGCAAGGTGGCTGTTTTTCCCTCATTATGGGGATCCTAGGATACTAAAAATGTTGTAAATAACATAACTGACTATTGAGACAGGGATGAGGGAAGCAGTTTTGAATGGATCAGAGTAGAATGTGATGGGAGAATCTCTTGTCCCGATTCTGAATAATCAAATGTAACCTGCTCTGGAATTTCACTTGACACTTTCTTTGTCATGTATTCTCTCTCTGTGATGTGGGTTTCTATTTTTCCTGAAGGCTGTTTGGTCACACAATTGGATATTAGTTCAGTTTGATAGGATGTAGCTCAGATTTATTGAAGAATTTAAGACAATGACCCTTTGCTAAAGTCCTCATTTATGATTTCAGCTTTGCTTTTTCCCCATCCCTCCATGATGACATGGAGAAAGCTGAAGTGCAGTTCTATCAGCAGGAGAGAACTCTCTAATTTACTGGACAGGCTCACAAAGAAACAGCAGTGATTTAAAATCTCCACTCAGAAATGGTGAACAACAGCAGAACCCCAACTAACTGAAGGAAGTGCATCTGATCACAGTGTATTTCAGTTGTTTAAGGCAATATTGTCTCCGATGATCTGGGAAGAGAATTCCATGGTAAGTGGTTTTGAACTAGGCAAAATGCCCATGTGTTTGGTTCCCAAAGAATTTGTAACCCAGTCCCTACAGAAGATCTCTCCTAGCTAATCCTATGCTATGGGAAATGCAGCCGCTCATGCCACAGATGTTGAGGAAATAGAAGCGGAGTTTTTGTGGAATTTATCCTTTGTAGGTGCTAAAGATGTGTATAAAATGAAACCAGTGTTGAAAATGTAATATCGTCAGAAAAATAGCCATTTTTTAATAGAATCTCCAGCTCTGGTAACTAACGAAGATTCTGATCCAGGCCTGTATCCAGTCCCTTCCCTGGACCTGTGCCACCGAATTAAAGAAAAGCTGGGCATGCTTCAGGAAGCCATTCCTCATTCACACTGCTGAGATTTTAAGTGGTTTTGTAAAGGATTCTACTTCAGAGAAGTGTAAATTTACCCCATCCAAGACCAAGGATTTACCCCATCCAAGAGTCCACACCCAGTTCTTGGTTTCCACCCCAGTAAAGGAAGCAATGGTGACCCAAGGAAAATTGTTTCTACAACTCCACTTCCTAGTTCAGTGTCACTGATTACACTTCCAAAGTATGCCAGGGTTAGATTGAGAACAGTCATCCTTCACTGTTTGGATGCAAAGAGAGAGTGCTTCATAGGACAGTCCTTCCCTGTGATCCCAAACTGGCTGCCTGGTTGGGTAACAAGGACTTTCAGGCTGTAGAAATTATGATAACCAATAAGGCAAAGAATGTGTCAGCCTCCAATTTTAGACTTCCAGATACATGCATGTTGAGTCCTGATTCTATGGTTTTGTGTCTGACGCTGTGGCTACACAATTAAGCTGATGTTGGCACAGCTCCACCAATGTAGCTGTGCTGCTGTAGCACTGCAATAACAGATGCTGTAAGCCAATGGGAGAGATTTCTCCCATCAGACTTGATTACTCCAGCCCCTGCAAGTGGTGGTGGCTATGTTGGCAGGAGAAGCTCTCCTGCTCATGTAGCACTATCTACACAGGGGGTTAGGGCTGTGTAACTACATTGCTCAGCTGTGTGGATTTTTCACACCCCTAAGCAATATAGTTATCCCAATAAATGTCTTTAGTGTAGACCAGAGAGGTTTCTCTTGTGTTTTATGCATTTACCTTACTTCTCTACCTCCTCCTACTTTGAAAGATTAAAAAGTGTGAAAAGAGAGGTATTTTTCTCCATGATGCAAACATTCCGACATAGAAGACCCCTTCTACCAACACACATGGCAGAAGATCCTGAGATATATGCACTCACAGAAGTGGTTGGGACCTACGTTGGGACAAACCACAATAAGAACCAGGGTTCAGTTGTTGGCAATGGGGATTAAAAGAAAACTAACATATATATGACAAGAATTTGTGATCTTTGAATATGTTATTGTTACCAATTAAAATGAAATGATAGGTGAAGTTATTGGTTAAAGAGTAAGAGACTGTGTGATAATCTGAATTATTTTGGAAAACTGAAAGTTGTCTTGATTTTGTGTTTTGTTAGTCATACAGGAAATGATGGCTAATCTTGAAAAGTTAATTAGATTTAATTTACCCTGGTTCCTCAACTGTTGCTACAGCTCTACTACCCATCAGTCCAAAGACTGAGAGAAATGGAGAGTTCCAACCATTGTCCTTTTAGTATCTTATTGTTCCTCTCTCTGTTTTTTTGTGCTGGCCTTTCTATTCTATCACTTTCTGCCTTTGTTTAGTTGGTAACAGTTGGTTTCCATCACTCACGTTTGTTTGTTTAAATCTCTATCCATTGTTAAATAAATGTTTTGCTTGTTCGATAACTGTACTCCGGTGCTGTGTGAGATACAGTAGAAATGGTCCACAGTAAAACTAGTAACCTGGGATACTTGGGCAGATAGGATCTGGGATTTCACTAAGTATCTGGTGATCCGGGCTGGACCCCAGAGGGGGACACATTGACGGAACTCAGGGGTGAGGGTGGCTGCTGTAGCTCAGAGGAGGGTGCTTGAGTTCCAGCTAGCTGGTGAGTTTGGTCACTAACATCCAAATGGAAAACTCCCTCTTCCTAGTGGCAGGTGGCAACAAGAGACTCACAGCCCTCAGCACCCTGAGAAGGGTCACCATGTGTCTCTGTGTTGATCCACCTGTCAAATTCACACAGGGAAAGCTCCCGATATTCCATCAAACTCTGCATCACACCTCCTGAGTATTTAAAAGAGTATCTCATAACTATTTGTCTATGTAAAGTATCAGAACAGTTCACAAATTTTAGGATCTGCCCTATGAAATCATGGAAAATATGCTCTTCACTCTGTGGGTACATCTAGACTACCCGCCGTATCGGCGGGTAGCAATCGATTTCTCGGGGATCGATATATTGTCTCATCTAGACGTGATATATCAATCCCTGAAAGTGCTTCCGTTGACTCCGGAACTCCACCAGCGCGAACGGTGGTAACGGAGTCGACGGGCAGCCGCAGACGTCGATCCCGCGCTGTGAGGACGAGAGGTAAATCGATCTAAGATACTTTGACTTCAGCTACGCTATTCACGTAGCTGAAGTTGTGTATCTTAGATCGATCCCACCCCCCAGTGTAGACCAGCCCTGTGAAAGCATGTAAAGAATCCAAGCGCTGGAGGACAGGGTTTGGGTCCAGAGAGACCTAGACAAATTAGAGGATTGGGCCAAAAGAAATCTGAGGAGGTTCAACAAGGAGAATTGCAGAGTCCTGCACTTAGGACGGAAGAATCCTATGCACTGCCACAGCCTGGGGACTGACTGAGTGAGGGGGGTTTGATAGCAGCCTTCAACTACCTGAAAGAGCAGCAGTGTGGGCTTTCTCCTTGCCACTTTTGCTGGGCTGGGCAGGCAGCCTGGAGGCCTTTCTAGAAGAGCATTGGGAACTGAGTTAGAAAAACCAATGTGAAAACCAGAACCTCAGGTTTAGACTCATTTATTTATAATATTAAATCTTCAATTCTAGTGTCACAATCAATACAATTGCTTCAGCCTGATAGTTGCCCAAAGGGAAAACTTAACGTCTCTCCAAGGGGAGTGGAGAGAAAGCAGTTTTCAGAGTCCAAGAGAGACAAGGCGGGTGAGGGTAAGAGTTTGCAGAGGACCAACCTCTGTTGGTGAAAGAGACAAGCTGTGGAGCTAACCCAGCACCCTTCTTCAGTTCTGTGTAGCCTGGAAGGTCGTCTCTTCCATAACCAGCAGTTAGAACATAAGAACAGCCACACTGAGTCAGACCAGTTCATCTAGCCCACTCTCCCGAAAGTGGCCAATGCCCGGTGCCCCAGAGGACCCCTGGAACCAGCATGGATACAACACCACCACAAACAAGGTTAAAAGTCAATGCACAGGGGAGAAGGATCTTGTGTTTCATTCCTTATGTCCTAGTCCCATCATGTGGCCATTTCCTTTTCTTCCTTTCTGTTAAAAGCTTTGGTGTTTTGCACAGAAACATTATTTCCCCAGGAGAGACCCAGGAGTTGGGGGCTGCATTCCTGTGCCAAACAGTCACTGGAAGGGGGCAGACAAAGGCCTTTAGGACGAGGCGTCCGTCACTGTCAAAAGATCATCTCCCTCCTGCAGGTCACTGGCAGCCTGAATTTGTTCCTTATCTTCCCAGAGTCTGGGGGCTGGAATCAGCACTACCCAGCCCCTCCGTATGTAGCAGGAACAAACACAAACCTGGTCTTTAAAACAAGCTGTCCCCTTCCTTCTCAGGGAAGATTTTTCTGTGATTGAAGTTGAGCTTCAGTTCCCCTCTCCTAGGGGTGGGGCAGGTGTGGGGCCAGCTCCCAGTAAGATCTGTTTTCACCTTTGCCCCGTTTCAGTCACTCTGGGATGGTAACTCTGCTCCCAGCTGTCAGGCAGCTTCCAGCCCAACCACCCTGCTCACTAACTCTGTGGTCATGTGTCACTCCCTCTGCCAGCACACAGAGCCTGCAGGAAAGCTACTCCTGCCAGATGCATTGGTGGTATAGTGGTGTGCGTAGGTGTCTTCCAAGCAGTTGATCTGGGTTTGATTCCCAGCCAATGCAATAATGGCTTTTCTCTTCTGTTGTTTCCTCATCTGGAAGTGGCTTAATTTCAGTCACATTGTGTTACAATCACATTATCTATAGAATGAGACAATAAATGGGTCAAAGTCCAGCAGGTCATACAGGATGGAGGCACACAAGGGGCTGGAATGTGTCATCTGAGAAAGAACACTTGGAAACCTGCATCTCCCATCCCCTGGCCTTGTGGGTTATGATTCCAGCTGTGTGAGCTGTTTGTATGATGTTCCGACATGAGAGGGAAATGAAATTTTGAGTCAGTTTTTGCTCCTGCAGATTACTTTGCTGTTACAATTATAATGACATAAACAAAAGGGAGGCAAAATAAACATAACCCCCAAATTGCAATACAGGTGGGGAAAGAGACGATCATGGTTAAGCCAAACACTTCAAAATAAAAATTAATATTAAAAAGGGGAGAGGGAAGAGATCAGGTATGTGGAGATCCCCTTGATATTTCAACGCACATTGTTAGAATCAAAGTTCAGACTTGACACTGGAAAACCTGCAACTACCTGTCTCTCTGAACACCTGTGATGAGCAAGATGGAGTTGGGACACCTGTTCTGCTTCAATCATTTATTGTCTCTCTGTTCTCTCCTTCTTCTCCCCCCAATTCCTCGTCTCCAATGTCTCTGCCTTTCTCCTCTTGCTCCCTCTCCCCTGCCCTTTCCAGGAACTCACACTCTACAGCATTTAGGACAAGCCAGAGCTCCCATGTTCTGCACATGAGCCTGTGTCAGAGGATGTGTGACCCCGGTCAGAACCCGTCACCAGATCAATATGACCCTTTATGGGTGACTTCTCTGCCTACTCTGCAATTTACATCTCCCCACCCCCCACCCCCCACAAACAGGGTGGGGTACAGCTCTGACTGAGAGGCCTCACAGGAGAAATTTCAGCCCAAAGACAAATTTGTGTGAAATGTTGAGAAATGAAGAGCCCCCCAAATCCCCAGAACTCTAGTGTCACCCCCATTGCACCAGCACAGGGAACCCAGTGAAATGGGGTTACAGAATACAAGGGGGGAGGCAGCAGGGAGAGAGGTGACAGGGAGTCTCTCTTTTTCCTTCTCTCTTCACTTTCTCTTCTTCTCTTTCCTTCCAGGAACTGCAGTCACAGCAGGGAGGGCTTTGTCTCATGGGAAGGGATCCGTGACTGTCATAGAGGCGGTGGAAGTGACGGATTCTGTGACTTCCCACGACCTCCATGACTTCTAGGTGAAAGCTGGAGGCATGTAGGTAAGTATAGCGGTCAGTAGGTTTCCAGTATAGGGTGGTGTTTATGTGACCATCGCTTATTAGCACTGTAGTGTCCAGGAAGTGGATCTCTTGTGTGAACTGGTCCAGGCTGAGGTTGATGGTGGGTTGGAAATTGTTGAAATCATGGTGGAATTCCTCAAGGGCTTCTTTTCCATGGGTCCAGATGCTGAAGATGTCAGCAGTGTAGCACAAGTAGAGTATGGGCCTTAGGGGACGAGAGCTGAGGAAATGTTCCAAGTCGGCCATAAAAAAGTTGGCATACCATGGGGCCATGAGAGTACCCATAGCAGTGCCGCTGACTTGAAGGTAAACATTGTCCCCAAATGTGAAATAGTTGTGGGTGAGGACAAAGTCACAAAGTTCAGCCTCCAGGTTTGCCGTGACATTATCGGGGATACGGTTCCTGACGGCTTGTAGTCCATCTTTGTGTGGACTGTTGGTGTAGAGGGCTTCTGCCTCCATAGTGGCCAGGATGGTGTTTCCTGGAAGATCATTGTAGTTTCCTCAGGAAGTCAGTGGCGTCTCGAAGATAGCTGGGAGTGCTGGTGGCGTAGGGCCTGAGGAGGGCGTCTACATAGCCAAACAATCCTGCTGTCAGGGTGCCAATGCCTGAGATGATGGGGCGTCCAGGATTTCCAGTTTTATGGATCTTGGGCAGCAGATACAATAACCCTGGTTGGGGTTCTAGACTGTCTTATTGCCAAGGGACGGAGAAACTCAGCCAGCAGCAGGGGGTGCAGAACACCGTCCTAGTGTGGGGGTGACAGTGCCTCCGGGATCCTGACATCCCAGCACTTTACACACCTTCCTAGAGCCTCCCAACCCCCCTCGGCTGTCGGGACTGCGCCCCCAACCCTACTGACGAGAAACAGGCCTGGGGAGGGGAAGCTACTGGCTCAGGGTCACACCAAGTGTCAGAAGTATGGATGGAACCCAGCAGTCCTTCTCTCCAGGCCCCTTCGCTAACCACTGCTGCACACTCCCTCCCACAGCTGGCAATGAGAAGCAGGCCCTCATGGCCGCTCCCCCTGCCTGTGAGAGGGAGTGTGCTCCGCTGGAGTGACCGGGCCAGGGGATTGGGAGTCAGGACTCCTGAGTTCCATTGCTGGGTTTCCTATTGGTTCCACTGCTGGTTGTTTTCCTTTTCCTGGGGGACTCTGGGCAAGTTGCTCCCCCCTCTAGGGCTCTGTCCCCAGCAGGCAAATGGGGATTTCGTACCTTCCCACTATTGGAAAGTGCTGGGAGAATCCCCCAGCCAAAGCTGCTCTGACAGCGCTAAGCAGCATCTGACCATTCAAGGTCGGAGCGCGCTGCCCAGGAGATGGAGTGTCTGGCTTTGGGGTTTCACTTCAGCCCAGTCTAGAGAGAGGGGCCCAGCCATGGGGTTTGGCTCAAGAAGACCAAGTCTCCAATTTGTTAAGGACGTTTTGGATTCCAGTCCTGTGCTCCAAAGTGCTTGGTGTCAGTTGCACATTTTAGAAGCATGCTCTCCACTCCATCTTCCAAATCATTCATGAAACTATTGAATAGTACCGGACCCCGGACTGATCCCTGCTGCACCCACTAGGTGCCCCCTCTCCGTTGGGCAGCCAGACATGGAGAAGGGCCCTTGGAGTCTGGGCTTTCAACCAGCTCTGCACCCACGTGACACTGATTGCATCGAGACCGCATTTCCCTCGTTTGCTTGTGAGAATGTCCTGCGGGACTGTGCCAAAAGCCTTAGTAACCCCAAGATAGATCCCATCTACTGTTCACCCACCTCCACTAGGCCCGGAACCCTGGCAAAGAAGGAAAGAGGATTGGTTTGGGATGATTTGTTCTTGACAAATCCATGCTCACTCGTCCTAAGAACCAAATTATCCTGTAGGTGCTGCTGACAAACTGTTTAAGAATGTATTGCAGTATCTCTCCAGCTATGGATGTGAGGCTAGCTAGTCTGTAAGTCCCAGGGGTCTCTTTGTTCCCCTTTGAAAGATAGGTCCTGTCTTGTTCATGGATGGGAAGATGTTCTTTTTCAGGGATCTCAGATGAGAACTGAGGCACAACACCGGGTTTGTTAAGGCCACAAAAATGGAGGCAGGAACCTCTTCTCTCCTGCTGGCAAAGAACCCCAGGTACCTAAAAGACAGAGACTCACACCCCTGAATGGGCTTTAGAAAAGGCAGTGGTTAAAAAGTTTGGCCTCGAACATTTCTTGTTTCCACAGACTAGACATTTTAGCAAACTTTAGAATTCCTTGTTGCTAAACACCGTGAAACTCCCCTTTCTCCTTCACAGAGGGCCTTATTGCCCCTTATCTCACTCGGGCTCATGACTGCCCAGAGTTCGAGAACTGTCCCTGTTCCCATTGGGCAGATGGGGAGGAGCCTGAGGTATAGAGAAGGGAAGTGACCTGTCACCAGATGGATCAGACTGAACAGGTTTCAAACCTCCAGGAGGCTCTTACCTTCTAAACAGGGACGGCTGTTTTCTAGTAAAATCACTAAAAAGGGAAGGAGAAAACTCGAAAGAGGTTCCTCCTGGCGCTCACGTCCGTGAACCCGAATACTCTCTCAGTCCTCAGAGAGAGACCTGGAGAAGGAGACTTGCTGGAGCAAAGCCACAGGGGTCTCTGAGGTTTCCCTGGCCCCTCGCCCCGGTCCTGCCTGGCTGATGTCAGCATCTCTCTGTGAGGTCACCACCTCCCCACCACCTTTCACCAATAGTCTGAGGTCCTGCAAAAGGCCTTTGTGATGTCACTGCTGCACCCCTCCCTTGCTAGGCTAATGTCCTGCCCCTGGCCAGGCACTTTGGAGGTTTGAGCTACTCCCTGTGGATCACCCCACTCAAGGAGGGTTCGTTCTAGGCAGCAAGCCGGCTAGACAGGGAAACATCAGACGCTGCTCCCAATGCTGCACTCAGTTTTTCAGAAATGAGTTGACTTTACGGCCAGAAGAGACCATTAGAGCATCTAATCTGACCCCCTGCATATCACAGGCCTCCTGTATGACACAAGAGCTACTTTGGGGGCAAAGACATTCCAGAAAGGCATCTAGTCTTCATGAAATGACATCAGGAGATGGAGAATCCACCACTTTCCTTGGTAGCTTGTTCCTGTGGTTAATCATCCTGACTGTTGAATATTTGTGCCTTAGTTGTAATATGAATTTGTCTCTTTTCACCTTCCAGCCATTGAGTCTTGTTATGCCTTTCTCTTCTAGATTCAAGAGCCCTTTAATACCCAGTATTTTCTCTCCATTAAGGCACTTCAACACTTCAATGAAGTCACTTTTCAATCTTCTTTTGATTAGCTAATCAGGTTGAGCTCTTTCAATAGCTCACTAGAAGGCATTTTTCTCCAGCCCTCAGAATCTTTGGTGGCTCTTTGCTGCCCCAGCTCCAATTTCACAACATCTTTTTTAAATGAGGACATCAAAACTGAAGGCAGTATTCCAGTATCAGTCTCACTGATGCCGTGTCACCTCCTGTGACGTTATTGACATAATATGTAACCGTATCATAGAGAATCATAGAATCATAGAATCTCAGGGTTGGAAGGGACCTCAGGAGGTCATCTACTCCAATCTACTGCTCAAAGCAGGACCAATCCCCAACTAAATCATACCAGCCAGGGCTTTGTCAAGCCTGACCTTAAAAACCTCTAAGGAAGGAGATACCACCACCTCCCTAGGTAACCCATTCCAGTGCTTCACCACTCTCTGAGTGAAAAAGTTTTTCCTAATATCCAACTTAAACCTCCCCCACTGCAACTTGAGACCACTACTCCTTGTTCTGTCATCTTCTACCACTGAGAAAAGTCTAGATCCATCCTCTTTGGAACCCCCAGTCAGGTAGTTGAAAGCAGCTATCAAATCCCCCCCTCAGTCTTTTCTTCTGCAGACTAAACAAGCCCAGTTTCCTCAGCCTCGCCTCATAAGTCATGTGCTTCAACCCCCTAATCATTTTTTGTTGCCCTCTGCTGGACTCTCTCCAATTTATCCACATCCTGCTTGTAGTGTGGGGCCGAAAACTGGACACTGTACTCCAAATGAGGCCTCACCAGTGCTGAATAGAGCGGAATGATCACATCCCTCGATCTGCTGGAAATGCCCGTACTTATACAACCCAAAATGCCATTAGCCTTCTTGGCAACAAGGGCACACTGTTGACTCATATTCAGCTTTTCGTCCACCGTAACCCCTAGGTCCTTTTCTGCAGAACTGCTGCCCAGCCATTCGGTCCCTAGTCTGTAGCAGTGCATGGGATTCTTCCGTCCTAAGTGCAGGACTCTGCACTTGTCCTTGTTGATCCTCATCAGATTTCTTTTGGCCCAATCCTCTAATTTGTCTAGGTCCCTCTTATCCTATCCCTACCCTCCAGTGTATCAACCACTCCTCTCAGTTTAGTGTCATCTGCAAACTTGTTAAGGGTGCAGTCCACACCATCCTCCAGATTGTTAATGAAGATATTTAATAAAACCGGCCCCAGCACCGACCCTTGTGGCACTCCACTTGATACTGGCTGCCAACTAGACATGGAACCATTGATCACTACCCGTTGAGCCCGACCATCTAGCCAGTTTTCTATCCACCTTACTGTCCATTCATCCAGCCCATACTTATTTAACTTGCTGGCAAGAATACTGTGGGAGACTGTATCAAAAGCTTTGCTAAAGTCCAGAAATAGCACATCCACTGCTTTCCCCTCATCCACAGAGCCGGTTATCTCATCATAGAAGGCAATTAGATTAGTCAGGCATGACTTGCCCTTGGTGAATCCATGCTGACTGTTCCTGATCACTTTCCCCTCCTTTAAGTGGTTCAGAATTGATTCCTTGAGGACCTGTTCCATGATTTTTCCAGGGACTGAGGTGAGACTGACTGGCCTGTAGTTCCCTGGATCTTCCTTCTTCCCTTTTTTAAAGATGGGCACTACATTAGCCTTTTTCCAGTCATCCAGGGCCTCCCCCAATCGCCATGAGTTTTCAAAGATAATGGCCAATGGCTCTGCAATCTCATCGGCCAACTCCTTTAGCACCCTCGGATGCAATGGATCCGGCCCCATGGACTTGTGCTCGTCCAGCTTTTCTAAATAGTCCCGAACTACTTCTTTCCCCACAGAGAGCTGGTCACCTCCTCCCCATACCGTGCTGCAGAGTGCAGCTGTCTGGGAGCTGACCTTGTCTGGGAAGACAGAGGCAAAAAAAGCATTGAGTACACTAGCTTTCTCCACATCCTCTGTCACTAGGTTCCCTCCCTCATTCAGCAAGGGGCCCTCACTTTCCTTGACTTTCTTCTTGTTGCTAACATACCTGAAGAAACCCTTCTTGTTACTCCTAACATCTGCGGCTAGCTGCAACTCCAAGTGTGTACTATTATTATTCTCTTCTGATTTCTGAAATCAGTTTTGTCATCCAGGTGTGTTTCCAGCTGTTGAGTTGTGGGGGAGAGAGGCCAATTCCACAATGTCTCTACCGCCCCCTTCATAGTTTCTTCCCACTTGCTAGGAAGTACCTTTGCTAGGATGTGAGTCAAGCAGTGCCCATTGTCGCTGTGCTATCTCGGAGAAGTCTGCATTGTACCCGGTTCCTGGGATAGTCCCTTGGGAGTGTGGATCCCTTTAATGGGCCG
>NC_059097.1:7486219-7539793 GCF_020497125.1 Mauremys mutica | reverse complement strand
GGGTATTTTTATCACTTGTCTTTATACCCCTGTAACTAGCTAAGAATCAAAATCTCAGTCTGCCTGTGTCTGGGCCTTCTCTCACTGTGACAGTCTGAGGCCTTGTTCTTACGCTAAGGCCTTTGGCTAAGCAGCAGGGGCAGCCATAAGCTGGGAAGCGAAGGGTCACATCCTCACATCCCAAACCCGTCACACTGAAATAAGGTGCTATTGGGCTGTTAGGAAGACGATCCTGTCCTAATAGTGCCCATCACCACCAGATAAAGAAACAGATCTTAAGATGGTTCAAGAAAACTTAGTTTGATAGCAGCCTGTCTGGCAAGAAATCCCTTCTCAACGCTTGTGGTTGTGAAACACTCATTTCTGTATTGTTTTATCTTTATGGCCACCACTTTTACCTTGTTAATCAGTCTGGTTCTCTAATTGTTTCTGTCTGCTGTATAAAAGACGGTTACTCACCGTAGTAACTGTTGTTCTTCGAGATGTGTTGCGCCTATCCATTCCAGTTAGGTGTGCGCGCCGCGCGTGCATGGCTCTTCGGAACATTTTTACCCTAGCAACTCCGGCGGGCCGGCTGGGCGCCCCCGGGAGTGGCGCCGCCATGGCGCTGAATATATACCCCAGCCGGCCCGTCCGCTCCTCAGTTCCTTCTTGCCGGCTACTCCGACAATGGGGAAGGAGGGCGGGTCTGGAATGGATAGGAGCAACAAATCTCGAAGAACAACAGTTACTACGGTGAGTAACCGTCTTTTCTTCTTCGAGTGATTGCTCCTATGCATTCCAGTTAGGTGATTTCCAAGCCTTACCTAGGCGGTGGGGTCGGAGTGAGACGTGGCAGAGTGTAAGACTGCTGAGCCGAAGGCTGCATCGTCTCTGGATTGTTGCACCAACGCGTAGTGGGAAGCGAAGGTGTGGACAGAAGACCAGGTGGCCGCTCTACAGATGTCCTGGATGGGAACATGGGCCAGGAAAGCGGCCGACGAGGCTTGCGCTCTTGTTGAGTGAGCGGTGAGGCGGCATGGTGGCATGCGAGCAAGCTCTTAGCATGTCCAGATACATGCCGTCACCCAGGAGGAAATCCGCTGCGAGGAGACCGGCTCGCCTTTCATGCGGGTACAAGCGGTCCAGGCCCTTAAGGAAGCGGGAAACCATCTGGTTGGAGAAGATGGACCGACCTCCCATAGATGGACGAAAGGCGGACACGGCTGCCAGGTGCACCTTCAAGGAGGAGACCGCGAGTCCTTGTTCTTTAAGGTACCAGAGGTAGTCCAGGATTGTAGGGATAGGGACTAGGAAGGGATTAAGGCCGCGCTGATCGCACCAGAGCGCAAAACGCTTCCATTTCGCGAGGTAGGTGGAGCGAGTGGAAGGCTTCCTGCTTTCATAGAATCATAGACTCTCAGGGTTGGAAGGGACCTCAGGAGGTCATCTAGTCCAACCCCCTGCTCAAAGCAGGACCAAACCCAACTAAATCATCCCAGCCAGGGCTTTGTCAAGCCTGACCTTAAAAACCTCTAAGGAAGGAGATTCCACTACCTCCCTAGGTAACCCATTCCAGTTCTTCACCACCCTACTAGTGAAAAAGTTTTTCCTAATATCCAACCTAAACCTCCCCCTCTGCAACTTGAGACCATTACTCCTTGTTCTGTCATCTTCTACCACTGAGAACAGTCTAGATCCATCCTCTTTGGAACCCCCTTTCAGGTAGTTGAAAGCAGCTATCAAATCCCCACTCATTCTTCTCTTCTGCAGACTAAACAATCCCAGTTCCCTCAGCCTCTCCTCATAAGTCATGTGCTCCAGCCCCCTAATCATTTTTGTTGCCCTCCGCTGGACTCTCTCCAATTTATCCACATCCTTCTTGTAGTGTGGGGCCCAAAACTGGACACAGTACTCCAAATGAGGCCTCACCAGTGCTGAGTAGAGGGGGATGATCACATCCCTTGATCTGCTGGAAATGCCCCTACTTATACAACCCAAAATGCCATTAGCCTTCTTGGCAACAAGGGCACACTGTTGACTCATATTCAGCTTTTCGTCCACTGTAACCCCTAGGTCCTTTTCTGCAGAACTGCTACCCAGCCATTCGGTCCCTAGTCTGTAGCAGTGCATGGGATTCTTCCGTCCTAAGTGCAGGACTCTGCACTTGTCCTTGTTGAACCTCATCATATTTCTTTTGGCCCAATCCTCTAATTTGTCTAGGTCCCTCTGTATCCTATCCCTACCCTCCAGCGTATCAACCACTCCTCCCAGTTTAGTGTCATCTGCAGACTTGCTAAGGGTGCAGTCCACACCATCCTCCAGATCGTTAATGAAGATATTGAACAAAACCGGCCCCAGCACCGACCCTTGGGGCACTCCACTTGATACCGGCTGCCATCTAGACATGGAACCATTGATCACTACCCGTTGAGCCCGACCATCTAGCCAGTTTTCTATCCACCTTACCGTCCATTCATCCAGCCCAGACTTCTTTAACTTGCTGGCAAGAATACTGTGGGAGACTGTATCAAAAGCTTTGCTAAAATCCAGAAATAGTACATCCACTGCTTTCCCCTCATCCACAGAGCCGGTTATCTCGTCATAGAAGGCAATTAGGTTAGTCAGGCATGACTTGCCCTTGGTGAATCCATGCTGACTGTTCCTGATCACTTTCCCCTCCTTTAAGTGGTTCAGGATTGATTCCTTGAGGACCTGTTCCATGATTTTTCCAGGGACTGAGGTGAGACTGACTGGCCTGTAGTTCCCTGGATCTTCCTTCTTCCCTTTTTTAAAGATGGGCACTACATTAGCTTTTTTCCAGTCATCCGGGACCTCCCCCGATCGCCATGATTTTTCAAAGATAATGGCCAATGGCTCTGCAATCTCATCGGCCAACTCCTTTAGCACCCTCGGATGCAGCGCATCCGGCCCCATGGACTTGTGCTCGTCCAGCTTTCCTAAATAGCCCCGAACTACTTCTTTCTCCACAGAGAGAAAGTAGGACTTGCTGTACTGCCGCCGAACAGCCCCTCTCTGCGTGGGTCAACCATGCAGGTACCAAGCTGTAAGATGGGGTGGCAGTCCTGCCGAAGTCCTGTGTGATGAGGTCCGGCAATAACGGAAGGGGAACGGGATCCCGAACGGAGAGCTCGAGCAGCAGAGTGTACCAGTGCTGCCTCGGCCAGGCTGGAGCGACGAGTATTACGTGGGCCCTGTCCCTCCGAAGCTTGAGTAGCACCCGGTGTATGAGCGGGAATGGAGGGAAGGCGTAGAGGAGGTGATCCGTCCAGGAGCACAGGAATGCATCCGACAGGGAGCCTGGGGAGCGACCCTGGTACGAACAAAACAGGTGGCACTTCCTGTTCTCCTTGGAGGCAAACAGGTCTATCTGGGGAAACCCCCACCTCCGGAAAATTGTGTGCGCCACATCCGGACGGAGAGACCACTCGTGGGAGAGGAACGATCTGCTGAGATGGTCGGCCAGCGTGTTCTGCACTCCTGGAAGAAAGGACGCTTCCAGGCGAATCGAGTGGGTCACGCAGAAGTCCCACAGGAGCATCGCTTCCTTGCAGAGCAGGGAGGAGCGAGCTCCGCCCTGCTTGTTCACATAGAACATCGCCGTCATGTTGTCCATGAACACCGCCACGCAGCGGCCTTGCAGACGGGCACGGAAGGCGAGACACGTCAAGCGGATCGCTCGCAGCTCCCGGACGTTGATATGGAGGGAGAGCTCTTGGGGCGACCAGAGATCTTGTGTGTGAAGGTCGCCCAGGTGAGCCCCTCATCCCAACGCTGAGGCGTCTGTGGTCATGGTGACGGATGGGCGAGGAGGGCAGAACGGGACTCCTGCACACACGACCTCTGGGTCCAGCCACCAGCTGAGCGAATCGAGGGTAGGCTTCGTGACCGTGACCACCATGTCTATGGGGTCGCGATGCGGGCGGTACACCGACGTCAGCCAAGTTTGAAATGGGCGAAGACGCAGCCTGGCGTGCGTGGTCACGAATGTGCAGGATGCCATGTGGCCCAGGAGGCGCAGGCAGGACCGAACTGTCGTCGTGGGAAAGGTGTGTAGGTCCCGAATGATGGAGACCATTGTCTGGTGCCGACACCGAGGGAGGCAGGCCCTGGCTAAACTGGAGTCGAGGACCACTCCGACGAACTCCACTCGTTGTGATGGAGTTAAAGTGGACTTCTCGGCATTGATGAGAAGGCCCAGGAGCCGAAATAGGGATAGTATTTCCGTCATCTGGTCCATTACCAGCCGTCGGGATGTCCCGCGAACCAGCCAGTCGTCGAGATACGGGTAGACGTGTATGCGACGACGGCGGAGGGCTGCGGCCACCACTGCCATACACTTGGTAAAGACCCTTGGCGCGGTGGACAGGCCGAAGGGCAGCACCACAAACTGGTAGTGCGCGGTGTTGACCATGAAGCGCAGGTAGCGTCGATGGGGAGGGTAAATCGCGACATGGAAGTAGGCGTCCTTCATATCGAGGGCGGCAAACCAGTCTCCCGGATCCAGGGAGGGAATGATGGTCCCCAGGGTGACCATGCGAAACTTGAGCTTGAGCAGGTACCTGTTGAGCTCCCGGAGGTCTAGTATGGGTCGGAGACCTCCTTTCGCCTTGGGGATGAGAAAATATCGGGAATAAAATCCCCTGCCCCGCATGTCGTGAGGCACCTCCTCTATGGCCCCCAAGCCCAGCAGAGTCTCGACCTCTTGTAGGAGGAAATGCTCGTGAGAGGGGTCCCTGAAGAGGGACGGGGAAGGCGGGTGGGAAGGAGGGGGTGAAATAAACTGAAGGCGGTACCCATACTGGATAGTGCGAAGGACCCAGTTGTCCGATGTTATTTGGGACCACGCTGGGAGGAAGTGGGACAGGTGGTTGTAAAATAACGGGGTAGGATCCGGGAAGGAGACTGATGGGCCATCCTCGGGCGTGCCATCAAAAGGCCTGTTTGGGCCCTTGAGGGGCCTTGGAAGGGGCCTGGGCCTGGTTGCGTCTGTTGCCCGATGGTCTACGGCGGTTTAGGTTAGCACGCTGACTATTATAGGGCCTTGACCTGGCCTGGGTAAAGGGCCGGTAGGGCTGTTGCCGGAATGACCTCCTCTGGGTAGCCAGTGTGTGCATACCCAAGGTGCGAATGGCAATTCGACCATCTTTGAGGGTCTGAATTCTGGAGTCCGTTTTCTCCAAGAAGAGACCCTGGGTGTCGAACGGGAGGTCTTGAAGGGTGTACTGCACCTCAGGCGGCAAGGTGGAGGACTGCACCCAGGAGATACGCCGCATGGTCACACCAGAGGCCAGGGTTCTGGCTCCTGACTCCACAGAGTCCAGAGCGGCCTGGATGGAGGACCGGGAGGCTTTTTTGCCTTCTTCCAAGAGGGCCGAAAACTCTTGACGTGAGGCGGTCGGGATCAGCTCCGAAAATTTCGTCAGGGACATCAAGATGTCAAAGGTGTAACGGGCGAGAAGAGCCATCTGGTTGGCAATCCGGAGCTGGAGGCCACCCGCCGAATAGACCTTCCGGCCCAACAGGTCCATGCGCCGTGCGTCTTTGGATTTTGGCGCTGGGGCGGGCTGCCCGTGCCTCTCCCGGTCATTTACGGACTGTACCACGAGGGAGTCCGGAGTCGGGTGCGTATAGAGGTACTCGTATCCGGTGGGCGGGACCGAGTACTTGCGCTCCACGCCACGCGTGATGGGAGGGACGGACGCCGGTGACTGCCAGATGGTAGTGGCATTCTGCTGAATGGTGCGGATGAAGGGCAGGGTCACCCGCAGCGGGGCCTCAGCTCCAATGACGTTGGTCACCGGGTCGCCATCCTCCGGGACCTCCGCCACGGGGAGGTCGATAGCCTTCGCCACCCGGCGAAGAAGGTCTTGGTGGGCCCTCAAGTCAATAGGAGGGGGGTCTGCGGTAGAAGCCCCCGCTACCGCCTCATCCGGCGAGGATGATGAGGACAGACCCTGGACCACCGCTTCTGGAGCTGGTTCTTCCAGGGGGTGTGAAGCCGCCTCGGACCCTGGACGCTGAGCGGGACCAGGTGGCGATGGGGCCTCACCCGGTGGAGATGGGGGAGGTCTGCTCACCGTGGCTTCGGGCACCCTATGTTCGGCGCCCACGTGCCTTGGGGGAAAGGGGAGACCTTGAGGCTCGTGGTAGGCCCAAGGGACCCAAAAACCCCACTGCTGCGGTCCGTGGTCCTGGCCTTGGGTGATGGCCCGGAGATCTCTCCCGGTGCCCGCCTGAGAGGCGACTGAGGGCTGACGCGAAGGCCAAGGCGGGGCAGAGGCGCTGAAAGATTGCGCCGTGGATGCCGGCAGTAGGTCCCTGGACGGTGCCGAGGATTGGTGCCGGTCATCGCGGTGCCGGGATGGAGAGCGGGACCAGCGACTGTTGCGGTGCCGGGAGCTCGACCGGTGCTGGGAGCTCGACCGTGACCTCGACCGACGGCGTCGGGAGCGGCTTCGGGAGTCGCGGTACCGGGAACGGTACCGGGATCCGGACCTCCCTCGGTACCGACGGTCGGGCGACCGGGAGCGTCTCCGGGAGTGCGACCGGTACCGCGATGTTGAGCGGTACCGGGACTGCGACCGGTGCCGAGACGGGGAGCGGTACCGCGATGGTGAACGGTGCCGAGATCTGGAACGGCGTGGCAGTGACCGTCTGCAGGATCGGGAGCGGGACCGGGAACGACGTCTCTCTCGTCCGTCAGGGGGAGGCGGCCGCATCATCGCCGGCTTGCCCGCTGACTGAACGGCTCGCACCGGCGGTGCCGGGGGCTCGGTGCCTCTGTGAGCTCGATGAGCTCTCTCGCCGTCGAGAATGTCTCGGGCGTGGACGGGAGCTGCAGCTCAACCGCGGTTGGCACCGGGGAGCAGGGTGGTACCGGACTCAACGGCTCTTGCGGCGCCGGAGTCGACGGTACCGTGCACGGTTTGTGCACCACCACAGCCGGTACCGGAGGGGCCGGTGGTGGCTGGGCAAGCGGTCCCGAAGCATGCGGCTTGGAGGCCGTCTGCGCCGTCTTCCGTTTCCTCGTTGGAGAGAGGGAACGGTGCCGGGACGCCGGTGCCGGCTGCGGAGCTCGAGCAGTCTCAGTACCGGAGCGGCTCAGGGCTGCCGGTGCGCTGCGCGCCGATGACGATTTCGGTGCCGCTGGGGTCGGCGCGGGAGGTTGAAGTGTCGCCTCCATAAGGAGCTGCTTTAGGCGAGTGTCCCGCTCCTTTCTAGTTCTCAGCTTAAACGCCGTGCAGATGGGACACTTATCTGGACGATGGGTCTCCCCCGAGGCAGCGCAGGCAGGAGTCGTGCGGGTCCCCGACAGGCATGTGCCGCTGGCAAGCCACACAGGGCTTAAACCCCGGTGCCTTGGGCATGAGCCCGCACCGGTTGTGGAAGAAGAGGGGCTAAACCCCCCTAATTCCCTAACTATACTATATCTAACTAAACTTATTCAACTAATCTAACAACTAAACTAACTTAACCAACTATGAACACGTAGGAAATGGAGAAACGCTAGGGCTGTGGAGGTAAAGGAGCACTCCACTGTTCCAACTGGCCGTCACGGGCGGTAAGAAGGAACTGAGGAGCGGACGGGCCGGCTGGGGTATATATTCAGCGCCATGGCGGCGCCACTCCAGGGGGCGCCCAGCCGGCCCACCGGAGTTGCTAGGGTAAAAATGTTCCGAAGAGCCGTGCACGCGCAGCGCGCATACCTAACTGGAATGCATAGGAGCAATCACTCGAAGAAGAATTAATTTTTCTAGGTGTAAGTTCATTAGGGCAGTGGAATATGCTTGCTTGGAAATAACCCCAACAAACATCGCATTATCTGTGCTTCGGACTTCTGGTCTTTTGCTGCTTGCTGTCTGCATGACAAGAACCAGGGAAGTGGGAGGGTGAAGGGAAAATACGCCACCTGATAACCAAGGAGGTGAGCCTTTAAGGAAGGTTTTAATACACTTTGGAACTGATCAGGGATTCCCCTGAGGACTGATGAGGGGGTGATGGTAAATACACATTTAGATCCTTTTCTTGTTTTATATCTTTTCCCCCATAAGGCTGAACCTCTGGCACTGTCATGGATCCATAGGATCTCTGCAATGCCCTGGCTTTTAAACAGTCCTTGGGAGGTGCCCCTTGAGTGCACTAGACCCCCAAAAGCTCCCACTCTTCCACAAGGCCAGGCCACTTAGCTTCAGCACCTGAGAATGAGCCTCTTCCTCAGTGCCCTTCCTCCACACTCCTCTCCACTTCTTCCCATTACTCTCAGCCAGCACCACCTGCCGGCACCTTGGGAGATTCTTGTGTTCCCTCTACGTCTCTCACTACCTCATCCCTCCCTGCTGCTTCTTAGCTCTAACCCTGCACACACCCTCCCCATGTCCTGGCACCCCAGAATTATCTACTCCCCCCTTCTCCTCCCCTCCCACAGCTCTGTTCTCCCTTCACCCGTGGGGTCCTGAATGGCAACATTATCCGCTCTCCTATCAAAATAGGAGCTCATCTGACTGTCACACAAGCCAGGCATGAGTCATACACCCATTTACTCAATTTAGAATTCTACAGGTGGCGTATTTTCCTCTTAAAATGAGGAAAAGGCATGAAAGCTGCAGTTATTAATGTATCCAATAAGAATACATACAATGCAATTTTAAAATGACTGACGGCACCAAAAAGGCACATGACAAAAATGATACTAGTGGGTGGGAGAGGGCAAGGAAACATGCCAAAACTTGTGTGACAAATAAAGGTATAACGTTATTACTGCTCAGGTTCTTCAGAGACCCCACAGCTTCTAATAACCCAGGGGACAGGACTCCTTACCCAGCGAGGTCACCGTCTCATAGTTCTCCTGCATGACATCCCTGTAGAGGGCTCTCTGAGCGGGGTCTAGCAGAGCCCCCTCTTCCCTGGTGAAATACACAGCCACCTCCTCGAAGGTCACCGGCCCCTGAAAGAGAAAGAGTCCAACACTCAGGACCTGCTGCCCCACTCACAACCCCACTGTTCACAGAACAGCAGCACCAGGGAAATGGAAGCTCCGGGAGGCACATGTTAACAGTTCCACCTCACCTTGCTTAGAGCAGCCTGGTGGCATCAGAAGGTGGAAAGAGAGAAACTTTGTGTCTCCCAGCTGACAGACGGAGGCAGGGTCATCACATTTATCACATAGCTACTAACCAGAGCTTAATATAGGAGATGGGGCAGGCTCTGGACCCTGCTGTTGGCTCCCTGGTTGGAATCCCAACTCTCTCCAAATAAAATATATGGAAGAAAGGGGAAGTCAATAGTAAAGAATTTAAGTTCGAAGGTCAGAATTGTAGAAAGCTGGCAAGGGAAGCTATCAGAAATCAATGATTAACCAATGAAAATAAGAAGGAAGTTTTTAAAAGTACAAAATTAATCCTAACAATGGTAGTGATAAATTACTAGATGGAAATGGCAGAATTATCAACAATCATGGAGAAGAGGTAAAAGTGTTCAATAAATATTTCTCTCCTGGATTTGGAGAAAAACAGATGATGTAACTCATATCATAAGATGTTGACGCTGACAGTCTTTCCATTTCAACAATAACTCACAAGGACGTTAAACAGCAGCTATTCAAACTAAGTGGATATCCTTATTGGATGAGATCAAAAGTTTGGTTGCAGCTAATAGTACTGATGTAATATATGTAGGCATATGAGTTGCTTCAGCACAATATTTTGACTAGAATGTACAAAATACACACGGCATACATTAAATAGATTAAAAACTGGGATTTTAAATAGGGAACCATGGTTGAGTGGATTTCTTTCTAGGGGGTTCCCACAAGGATTGGATCTTGGCCCTGTGCTATTAACATTCTTATCCATGACCTGGAAGAGAATATAAAATCATCACCGATAACGTTTGCAGTTGCCACAAAGATCGGGGGTGGGGGTAACTAATGAAGTGTCAGTAGGTTCAGGCGCCAGCACTGGGAGTCTGGGAAGTTTTCCCAGCCCTGGCTGGACGGTTATTTCCTGTTCCACAAAGAGGGCAAGTTCCATTCCCAACACCTGTGCCTTGACATTAGGAGCTATCTGACACTACAGCCCATATTCAGCATAGTGGCAGGATTATAATATGATTAGGACATGAGGCATTTTGTACAAGATGAGTCACGTGCGGTGTCATTGGAAAAGTTATGATTTGCTGAATACGATTATCCTACCTGTGTGCATGGATCATGTTTGTATCTGAAGTTATGGATATTGACTCTGTATCTGTCTTTCAAATGTGCTTACTCTGGGTAACACCCACAACGAGCCTTTCAGGTACAACAATGAAGAAGCCAGACAGTTCATGGCTCATCAACAAAGACAATGGACCGTGGAAGAGCTTAGCCCTCCTGTGAACATTTCAGCCAGCCTATGAGTCATGGCTACTATGACTCAGCAGGGCACTCTAGGGCATATGACCAGACCACATGACAATGAACTTCATTTTGGTACCTGTATTTTTCCATAAACTGGACTGGGAACTGAGTTTGGAACAAATGGTTCCTGCCCTATGGAAAAGCTACATAAGGTGGGGTGTGACATCATCTCTTGGCCTCATTCCCCACACAAGAGAACTCCTGGAAGCACCCGAGGAACAAAGACTGAAGTGCGGGAAGTGCTGGTCCCAGGGTAAAGGGATTTCTAGGTCGTGTATGGAAACTTGGTGGACTATCATCAGTCAGGGTGAGAAATTGCTAATTCAAATTCTATCCAGATAGTATGTTAGGCTTAGTTTGAGTTTTTCGTTATATAAGTAATCTGCTTTGATCTGTTTGCTAACACTTATTGCTGGGAAATTGGCTGTTGCCTTCTCTCTCTCCTTGAGTGGCTGAGGTAAAGCACTCAGGTACCTTAGTTGGGTGCATGGCGCCACCTGCTGTCGTGTTGGGTGATAACAGGCCCTGGAGAGGCTGGCTGAATCTCCAGCAAAGCAGTGTGAGAAGGGCCAGCCCAGCTTGAGGGTTAGAGCAGCGGTCCCCAACCTTTTTGGCACTAGGGACCGGTTTCGTAGAAAAAATAATTTCCGCGGACCTGCCCCCTATCTGACCCCCACCCACTTCCTGCCCCCCCGACTGCCCGCCCCCCTCAGAATCCCCGACCCATCCTGCTCCTTGTCCCCTCACCATCCCCCAGAGACCCCCACCACCCTGGGACCCCACCCCTACTCTCTGTCCCCTGACTGCCCCAACCCCTATCCCCCACCCCCGCTGAGTCCTGACAGACCCCCCCCGGAACACCCACAGTCCAACCCCCCCGCATTCCCTGACCGCTCCCCCAACCTCTGCCCCCTCTCTGTGCCCTGACTGTCCCCAGGACTCCCTGCCCCTTAGCCAAACCCCTGGCCCCAGCCTCTTACCCCCAGCTCCCTCCTCACCCGGAGCCTCAGCGCCTCGCCCGACAGCTGCAGCGTGTCTCCGGCGGGGCCTGAGCTCCGTCCTGCTCCGAGCCACGTGGGGAGGGGGCGGGGCTGGGAGCTCCATGCCGAGCGGAGGCAGCTGAGCTCAGCCCGGAGCTTGCAGCCCCGCCCCCTCACCACGCGGCTCTGAGGGGGCGGGGCTTAGGGGCCCTGCCGGAGACACGCCGCTTGATGTGCTAGGGGTCGGTTCGCGGCCCGGTTCCTAACAGGCCGCGGACCAGTACCGGTCCGCGGCCCGGGGGTTGGGGACCCCTGGGTTAGAGGGCACAGCGGTTCCCAGACTGCCCCATGGGGGTGACAACCCATCACACCCTAAACTACACTAGTGTCAGCAGGTTTGTCACATCCTGTCCCCTTCCTTTCTCCACCCAGGATATTTCCTGCCTCCCACCATCTCTAGCAGCTCCCACCAGCGGTGAGCTCCAGCTGGGTCGCATGAACGGGTTGTTAAATTTAGAAGCCTTTTTAGAACCGGTTGTTCCAGGACAACTGGTTCTAAAAAAGCTTTTAAATTTAACAAATGCTCAGGCAGCTGTCCACCCGGCCCCCGGCCCCAGCTCACCTCCCCTTCTCCTCTGAAAGCTCCACCCTTCTTCTCCTCCCCCTTTGAGGTTGTGGGGGGCTGGATAGGGGTCGGGGCAGTCAGAGGGCAGGGTACAAGGGGGCTGAATGGGGGCAACGGTCCCGGGGGGCAGTCAGGAAGGAGCAGGGGTTGGATGAGGTGGTGGGGGGCAGTCAGGGACAGAGAGAAGGGGTGGTTGGATGGGGCAGAGGTTCCAGGGGGGCATCAAGAATGAGAGGAGGGGTTTGATGGGGCGGCAGGGGGCAGTCAGGGGACGGGGGGGATGGGTCAGGGATCCCCGGGGGGGGGTGTCAAGGAGCATGGGGGGTTGGAAGGGGCATGACCCCTGGGGGGGCATGACCCCCTCGTGAGGTGAGGAGGAGGGAACCTGTTGTTAATATTTTGGCAGCTCATCACTGGCTCCCACCCTCCTGTACATTTACTGCTTCTCTCCCTCCAAGCAGAACCCACCACCAGCTCCCTGAGAATCCCTTACCTGAGCCAGCTCCATTGCAGCCATTTCCTTCCCCCTGGGAGGAGGGGATGATTTGGGGAGAAACGTGGACGTTATTCTGTAGCCTGCTAGGGCGAGAAAGGCAATGTGAGAGAATTCAGACAGGGTTTCTGTCCTTTCCACATGTCGATTCCCCCCAGCATTGTTCCCTGCTAATGGGCATTCTAGGTTCTGCCACACTGTGAAGCACAGAGTGACCTTATCCCAGTACAGGCCTAGCCCCCTCCCACCAGGGTGTAGCCCTCTGACACATGGTGAAACCCTCCCAGCAGCAGAGTCTCTCTCTTACACTTATCAAGTTTGCGGGCGATACCAAGCTGGGAGGGGTTGCAAGGACTTTGGAGGATAGAACTGAAATTCAAAATCATCTGGACAAACTGGAGAAATGGTCTGAAGTAAATAGGATGAAATTCAATAAGGACAAATCCAAAGTACTTCATTTAGGAAGGAACACTCAGTGGCACACATACAAAATGGGAAATGACGGCTTAGGAAGGAGCACTGCGGAAAGGGATCTGGGGGTCGTAGTGGATCACAAGCGAAACAGGAGTCAACTGTGTTGCAAAAAAGCAAGTATCATTTTGGGAAGTATTAGCAGGAGTATTGTAAGCAAGACACGAGAAGAAATTCTTCCACTCTACTCCACGCTGATTAGGTCTCAACTGGAGTAATGTGTCCAGTTCTAGGGGCCACATTTCAAGAAAGATGTGGACAAATTGGAGAAAGTCCAGAGAAGGGCAACAAAAATGATTAAAGATCTAGAAAACATCACCTATGAGGGAAGATTGAAAAAAACTGGGGAAGACTCAGAGGGGACATGACCATAGGACAAGAAGCAATGGATTTAAGGCAGTTTAGGATGGAGATTAGGAAAAAAACTCCCTAACTGTCAGAGTGGTTAAGCACTGGAATAAATTGCCCAGGGAGGTTGTGGAATCTCCATCACTGGGGATATTTAAGAGCAGGCTGGACAAACACCTGTCAGAGATTGTCTAGATAATACTGAGTCCTGCCTTGAGGGCAGGGGACTGGCCTAGATGACCTCTAGAGCAGGGGTCCCCAATCCCCGGGCCGCGGACCGGTACCGGTCCGCGGCCTGCTAGGAACCGGGCCGCGAACCGACCCCTAGCACATCAAGCGGCGTGTCTCCGGCAGGGCCCCTAAGCCCCGCCCCCTCGGAGCCGCGTGGTGAGGGGTCGGGGCTGCAAGCTCCGGGCTAAGCTCAGCTGCCTCCGCTCGGCGTGGAGCTCCCAGCCCCGCCCCCTCCCCATGTGGCTCGGAGCAGGATGGAGCTCAGGCCCCGCCGGAGACACGCTGCAGCTGTCGGGCGAGGCGCTGAGGATCTGGGTGAGGAGGGAGCCGGGGGTAAGAGGCTGGGGCCAGGGGGGTTGGCTAAGGGGCAGGGAGTCCTGGGGACAGTCAGGGCACAGAGAGGGGGCGGAGGTTGGGGGAGCGGTCAGGGAATGCGGGGGGGTTGGATTGTGGGTGTTCCGGGGGGGGTCTGTCAGGACTCAGCGGGGGTGGGGGATAGGGGTTGGGGCAGTCAGGGGACAGAGAGTAGGGGTGGGGTCCCAGGGTGGTGGGGGTCTCTGGGGGATGGTGAGGGGACAAGGAGCAGGATGGGTCGGGGATTCTGAGGGGGGCGGGCAGTCGGGGGGGCAGGAAGTGGGTGGGGGTCAGATAGGGGGCAGGTCCGCGGAAATTATTTTTTCTACGAAACCGGTCCCTAGTGCCAAAAAGGTTGGGGACCGCTGCTCTAGAGGACCCTTCCAGTTCTATGATTGTAAGAACCAAAGGCCAGAGAAGAGCAGAATCAAAGGAGACACTCTGGGGATTCTCCCTGTCACTGTCCCCAAGGCAGCTCTCTCAGGTTAACTAAGTTGTTGGATGCTCCAGCCTTTATCCAGTCTCTCCTGGCAGTGCCCCCTTCATGGGCTGGGCCTAGTTTTAGCTTTTGGGAAGTGTGACCCTGGGGGTGCTGAGACTGGGCCTTCTTGCCGCAGCACATCTTGTTCCTTTCTGTGGCTCCCCAGTGAGTCCAAATGAGTAGATACTCCTCATACAGACTGTGAACATAAGAAGGGCCCACTGCATCAGAGCAATGGTCCATCTAGCTCAGTGGCCAATGCCAGGTGCTTCAGAAGGAATGAACAGAACAGGTAACCATCAAATGATCCATCCCCTGTCACCCATTCCCAGCTTCTGGCAAACAGAGGCTAGAGACACCATCCCTGCCCAGCCTGTCTGTGACACTGGCAGACGAGGTGTTAGCTCTTACACAAGCCTCTATGTCTTAGTTGAACATGGACAAACACACAGTGGAATCGGTCTGACTCAACTGTGTTAGTATTGTTAAAACAGGTATTAGGATTCTAAGAACATGTTTAGACTTTATTGAGTGCTTGTGAGTTGCTGCCTGGGTTAATATCTGACTAGTTGTATTGTGAGCCTCTGTGGCTCTGTAAATCACCACACAGGAGAGAGACTTTACCTAGGTGAAGTGCTGATTGACAGCCGAATGCATTACACCCTGCCTGGCAGGAAAGGTCCATCCACACCAGAGAGACTATTACGGCATGTTAAAGACAAAAGACTGTTGTGCTCTTGACTTCCCATTAGCTGAGTTTCCAGCTCAGAGCACATGGCAGGAAGGGGATGAAAAACCTCATACAGAAGGAACTGATTATCTGTATGCTGCTTGGACTCTGGGGGGCAAAGTTCCTAGGCATAAGCACGAGATCCCCAGCTGCTTAACCGGGGTTAGTCCTAAAGAATATGCAGAGCTTGCTTATTATAGAAGCTTCTATTACCTTTGAAATTTAAGACTGTAATTTGTCTGCATCTGGATGATTAGCTGCTGTGACAGGGCAAGGCCAGATGGCTATAGGAAAGTAGTGAGAAACAGGTATGTTAGCCCCAGGCTAAACAAATCCCTGTTACCATGGTAACCAAATGACAGTTTCTCCAGGTTAATCAAGACACCTGGGGCCAATTAACATCCTTCCAGAAAGCTGTGGAGACAGCTAGGTTGATTGGGACCCCTGAAGCCAATCAGGGGCTGGCTGAAACTAGTTAAAGAGCTCCCAGTTAGGCAGGTGGGTGTGCAGAACAGGAGCTGTGGGAGCGACTGATCAGTACACACCAGATCAGGCACAAGGAAGGAAGCCCTGAGGTAAGGGTGAAGTGGAGCCTGAGGAAGTGGGGCTGCTGAGGGGAAGTAGAACAGGGAATTGTATGTGTCCTGTTTCTAAAAGGTCAGATACCACAGCTGATACTATTAGGGTCCCTGGGCTGGAGCCTAGAGTAGAGGAGGGTCCTGGGCTCCCCCCTTTGCTGCCCTGATTAATCACTGAGACTGGGAGACAACAGAGACTGTGCAAGGGAGGGTAGCTTTGCCTCCCCTCCCTCTCTGGCTTATGATGAAAATGGCTCAGTGGGCTGTGACACTTGTCCCTAGAGAGAAGGGCTACGTGGAGGGTCACAGTGAGCCTCTGAGGCTAGCGAAATCCACCAGGAAATGCAGGGCCCATGGAGACAAGGACAGAGCTTTTTCACACTGCGTTAACTTTGTAAACAACTCTCATTTCCTTTCAAATAAATCTTAATACAGGTTATGACAGGACTGGCTACAAGTGTTGTCTTTGCTGGGAGATCCAAGCGTCATTTGACCTAAGGAAGTGACTGGTCCTTCGGGCCTGGCAGTAACCTGAACGTTGCTGTGACTCATGGGGTAAGGCAGTGGTTCTCAACCAGGGGTCTGGGGCCCCCTGGGGGGCCATGAGCAGCTTTCAGGGGGCTGCCAAGCAAGGCCGGCATTAGACTCACTGAGGCCCAGGGCAGAAAGCTGCAGTCCCAGCGCATGGGGCTGAAGTCTGGGCCCCTGAGCCCCACCCCCAGGGCTGAAGCAATGTAGCTTTGTGGGGGTCTGGGGCCCCAGGAAGTTGCCCTGTTTGCTACCCTCTAACACCAGCCCTGGCTGTGATGTTATTAATATAACCTGTGACTGTATAGTTCATTGGTGCAACCACTTATATATTTGCAGCAAATGTTGTACAACGGTTGTCGTGTAAGGTGTCTATGAAAAGGTTATAATTTGCTCCTGATGATACTACCTGTGTGGGCGTATCATTTTTGCAGTTAAAGTTATGAATATTGGCTACGTTCTTGTACATCAGTGTGTTTTGATTCTGAAGTAGCCTTAGTAAAGCATTAGGTCAGCTTCTTCAGAAAGGAATTTGCAAATCAAGTGCCCAATCAAGAAACACTTAAAGGACCTTGGGGAAACTCCAATCCACATACCCTGGTGGGCCGGGCCAGTTTCTTTACCTGCCATGTCCACGGGTCGGCCGATTGCAGCTCCCACTGGCTGCGGTCTGCCGTCGCAGGCCAATGGGAGATGCAGGAAGCGGCGCAGGCTGAAGGATGTGCTGCCTGCCACTTCCCGCTGCCTCCATTGGTCTGGAGTGACAAACTGTGGCTAGTGGGAGCTGCGATCGGGCAAACCTGCCAACATCGCAGGTAAACAAACTGTCCCAGCCTGCCAGGGTGCTTACTCTGGTGAGCCGCGTGCCAAAGGTTGCTGATCCCTAAGCTAAAATATTTAAGAGACAAGTCAGTTGAAAATATAGTGGTGCAAGAACAAAGTAACATCGCTTCCCATTGTTACACAGGGTATGGCTACACTTACGGTTTACAGCGCTGGTAGTTTGCAGCGCTGGTCATCCAGCTGTGTAGGAGCAGCGCTGGTGTGTGGCCACACTCACAGCTACCAGCGCTGGTGTGTGGCCACATTTGCAGCATTTGCAGCGCTGTTGGGAGTGCTGCATTATGGGCAGCTATCCCAGCATTCAAGTGCACCAACGTGCTTTTCAAAAGAGGGGGGTGGAGGGTGGTGTACTGTGACAGGGAACGGGGAAGATAGAGAGAGTGGATTTTTGGAGCCAACACTGTGTGTTAGCTTCCTGGATTGGAAAAATCACAAAATGTTCATGAGCCCTTAGTCTTAACTCTAATTGCAAACAGCCTGCCTCCAACACGGACTCCCCCCTGTTTCACTCACTCCCTGTGGTGTACTGTGACAGGGAGCGGGGAAGAGAGAGATTGGAAAAATCACAAAATGTTTGCGAACCCTAACAGCCTGCATCCAACACTGTTTACCCTGCCTCTCATTTGATCGTTCACAGCCAGGTACAGATAGCTCCTGTTTGCTGTGATCAGTGTTTGTTTTTATAGATAAGCAGTTCAAACGGAGCTCCAATCGGCTCCGTTCTGTTTCATTTACTCTCCCTGCCTGCCTCTCATTTGATTGTTTACAGCCAGGTACAGAACGGAGCTCCGATCGGAGCTCGTTCACAACAAAACAAAGAGAGGCTGCATAACAAAACAAAGAGAGTAATTTATAAAAGCATTCTGGGATACACCTTATTCCCTGGAGGCCAATCACAGCGCTGGTGTGTGGCAACACTTCATGACCAGCGCTGCAGCACCAGCGCTGGAATCCTTATTCCCCGAGTGAGGTGTACGGCCAGCGCTGCAGCCAGGGAGTTGCAGCGCTGGAAGTGCCCTGCAAGTGTGGCCACTTACTAATTGCAGCGCTGGTGGAGGCTTTCCAGCGCTGCAAATCGCCAGTGTAGCCATACCCTCAGCTTCTAGCTGCTGGAGGCTGCAATCCCCTGTCGTTAACATGGTTATTGGGCTGAAATCTCCCCACGGCCAGTCAGAGATAGACACGTACCTGTGTCGCTCCCCAGCTTCCGTCGCAGCGTCTCTAGGGGAAGGAGAAGATGGGAGAGGTGAGAATTCAGGCCCTCACATTAATGGAGAAATCCCCATTGCTTATTAATGGAACTGCTGTTAACGACGAGATGGTGACAGAGATCAGAGGCCGATAACGCAGCCGCTGCAGACAGAGCCAGCCCCACAGGGCTGCTCCATGGGGAAGGGCGACTCGCTGAGCTGGGCTGTGAGATGGAGCCCAGGATCAGTGACATCACTAGAGTCCCTGACTCCTTCCCAGGGTCAGGGTCGCTCTAACCAGAGGAGACGCCACCCCCAGACTCCAACTCACCTTTGAATCCCAGTAGCACCTCCTGCAGCAGGGCACTTTGCAGAGAGAAATCGCTGAGTCTCTTCTCCAGCTCCGCAAACGACGCCTCTGGCTTCCGAAATGTCCCGTCCTCCCTGCTGGGGAAAGGAGGGGTGAGAAATAGGCCTGAGCCCCAGACCCTGAGCCCAGCAACCCCCAAACTTCACAAAACCTGGATCTGAGCTTTGTAGCCTGAGACAGTCAATGTCAGGGTGAGTCACCTCAGCCCTGTGCTCCCCAGAGAGACGGGAAGTGGGGAGACACTAGAGCAAGGAACGGAGACATTGTTCAGGAGCTTTCTCAGGGACGCTCTGGTTCGGGGGGGGGGGGGGCAGAGCCACCCCCTACACTGGTTTACGGCAGTAACAAGGGGCACCAGCACGGGGATTATGTGGAAAGGGAGGAGACACAGACCAAAGAGTGGGCAGGTCCTATATGCTGACAGTGGCCACAGACAGGGCTCCAGCAGGGAATGAACGTGGGCCCTTTAATGCCAAAACCCCCCAACCCTTCAGCTGAAGCAGTAACCCTGGGGCGTCCAGCTCCTTTGGCAGAGAGGGCCACATTGCACCGTCCGTTATGGCCAGTGGCCAGGGCATCGGTTTAGGACTCTGTGCCCTGCTCCATTCACAGCAGAACACCCACTGCTCTCCATGGGACACCCACGTACGAAGAACAAGGGGGGAATCTGCCCTTAGTATGGGAAATAAATTTTAGTTCTTAGTATTTTGCCAAGTCTTTGCCTGTCACGTTCAGTGTCACTCAGGAGGAAAACAGCCCCTTCCTGGACACCCCTGTAGGGCCCTGCTGGTTCTTCCCTGTGTTTCCCTGCCTTTCCCACCCTCCTTTCCCCATTTCTCTCTCGCTTCCTGCCAGGGGGCAGCTTCCTATTCAGTGCAGTTATCAAACCTAGCAGCCCATGAGGGGGAGCGAAATGGAGCCCAGGACTTACCTGCCCCCAGTGCTCCCAGCACCCTAAAAAGGAGAGAAAGAGGAGGCCGTCAGGGGGAGTGTCCCTGGGTGGGGAGGCCTCCTGCTCTGCAGGGGTCACCATTGAGGCCTCGGGCAGTAGGGGAATTTCAGGTTTCCATTCCCAGAGCTGCTGCCCCCCTACCAGGGACTTTTCCCTGCGCAGCCCCAGCAATCCCTGCGGGCAGGTCCCACTGTGGAAATCTTCTCCCCGGGCACTTTACAGGCAGAAGATATTTCTCTGCATTGAGAATCAAATTCCCCCCAGTGCTGAGAGACCCAGAAGGCCCCTGGCCCCACTAAACCCATTAACCTGCAGTGACAGGGGCCTTGGGCCTAACTCGGGACCTCAGCATGGTGGGGGAGGGGATTTCACCCTCCAAGAGCAAATGCAGAGAGACATTTCCAGGAGAGAAGGTCTTGGGGCTGCAGCATCCAGGACTCCCAGGGCCCATCCCTGGCACCGCTGCCAGACTCACTGGGTGACCTTGGGCAGGGCTCTGCCCCTCCCTCTGCCTCACTTTCCCCATTTGTCCCATAGGGATAATGCCCCTGACCCCACTCTGTAAAGTGCTTTGGGGTCTAGGGCTCAGAAGCGCCTAGAGAAACGCTGCGTATGATCATTGCAATGACAGCCTGACCTGCAGGGGTTGGCTCAGCGGCTGCTGCCCCTTCTCTCCTCCTCTCCCGCTGAGCAGGGAAATCTCCCAGGACAGGCTGCAGACGCCCTCATCCCTTCTCTGGACAATGGCTCTCTCTAGCTCCTCCAGCCGGGACAGCAGCCGCTGCTCCTGCTCCTCCAGAAACCCTTGCAGCTCCTGCCACTCCCAGACGATCTTCTGCCTCTCGGCTTCCGTCTGTTTCTGCAACAGGGAGAGTGCGGCTCAGTAACGGGGGAACACAGAGCATAAGAACGGCCAGACTGGATCAAACCAAAGGCCCATCTAGACCGGTATCCTGTCTTCTGACAGAGGCCAATGCCAGGTGCCCCAGAGGGAATGAACAGAACAGAGAATCATCAAGTGATCCATTCCCAGCTTCTGGCAAACAGAGGCTAGGGACACCATCCCACTCATCCTGGCTAATAGCCACTGATGGACCTGTCCTCCATGCACTTCTCTAGTTCTTTTTAGAACCCTATTAGTGTCTTGGCCTTCACAACATCCCCTGGCAAGGGGTTCCACAGGTTGACTGTGTGTTGTGTGAAGAAATACTTCCTTTGTTTCTTTTAAACCTGCTGCCTATTCATTTCACTGGATGACTCCTAGTTCTTGTGTTATGAGGAGGAAATAACACTTTCTTATTTACTTTCGCCACACAAGTCATGATTTTATAGACCTCTACCATATCCCCCCTTAGTCGTGTCTTCTCCAAGGTGAACAGTCTCAGGCTTTGTCTACACTGGCACTTCTCTCCTGCCAACAAAGAGCAGCTACACTGCGCGCCTGGCAGCAGAACGGCTGTAGCGGCACAGTCATGTCGCTAAAAGCTGCGGAGTGCAGCCATAGCCTCAGTCTTATTAATCTCGCCTCATACGGAAGCTGTTCCATATCCTTCATCATTTTTGCTGACCTTCTCTGGACCTTTTCCAATTCCAATATATCTTTTTTGAGATGGGGCGACCAGATCTGCACACAGTATTCAAGATGTGGACATACCATGGATTTATATAGAGGCAATAGGATATTTTCTGTTTTATTGTCTATCCCTTTCCTAATGATTCCCCACATTCTGTTTGCTTTTTTGACTGCTGCTGCAGATTGAGTGGATGTTTCCAGAGAACTATCCACAGTGACTCCAAAATCTCTTTCTTGAGCGGTAACAGCTAATTTAGACCTCATCATTTTAAGTGCATTTGATATTATCTCTTCCAATGTGCACTATTTTGCATTAATCAACATTGCAGTTCATCTGCTCCATAACAGGAGAAAATCATAAATGCACCTGGGGGCGGGTGGCAGAGTTATTTACCAGAACACAAGATCACTGGTGGTGGGGGATGGGAAGTTCATTTATCCCAGGAAGGGAGGAGGGATCAGGACCGGGGTGAGCTGTACATCACCTACAGGAGGGACACTTCTCCCCAAAACCTCATCAACGTGCACTGAGCCAAATCCTCCATCTCTGCAGCCCACATTTCATCTCCTTCCTCCCCATCCCCCCAGGAGCTAGAAAGGATCCCTGGTCACTGTGACAACCAGACAGCCCGTGGGCAGGGGCTCTGGGCTAACACAGACTGACCCTCTCCTGCCCAGCAGCCTCCTGCGTCCTAAGGACATCACGTTACCCCCGTGTCTGATGCTGCAGGCTCCCTGGGCTCCAGCGGGGATGGGTCCCTGGCTGAGGCTGGCAGGGTGGGCCCTGCACTCACCAGGTCATTCTTATGCCAGGCAAACCTAAGTGGCGGGGGGCTCTGGGCACCTACCAGCAGCTCCTCGCTCTGCCGCTCCTCCTCGGCTTTGGCTGCTTCTCTCTTTTTTCCCAGAGGGGCCAGATGCTTTTGTGGTGCCTCCTGGAAGAAGCAGGGGAGGGAGGGTTAGAATCTGCTGCAAACCTCCCAGCTGCCAGATTTCAGGGCCCGTCCTGCCCTGCAGACGCCTGTGCAGGGTCCCTGGGACTCAGACTGAGAGGAGCTGGTGAAACAGGGAGCAGCTTTTCCAGAGGAAACACAGGGCCCCAGGCTGCAGGGACAGGGGTGCAGCCCAACCCCCAGCTCCCCCGGGCCTCACCCACATCCCAAGCAGCCAACTTCAGACAGTCCCCCACTTTCCCCAGCGCCAGCCCCCAAAGCTCCCGCAGGGCCAGATCTGAACATGGAGCCCCCCAAACATCCCCCAGCCCTGACCCCCCAGCGCACCCCAAACTCCCAGCTCCCCCACAGCCCCCATCCCCGGCCGCTCCCCCCAGCCCTGACGCCCCAGCGCACCCCAAACTCCCAGCTCCCCCCCAGCCCCCAGCCGCTCCCCCCAGCCCTGACCCCCTAGTGCACCCCAAACTCCCAGCTCCCCCACAGCCCCCATCCCCGGCCGCCCCCCCCGCCGGCTCTGACCCCCCCCAACGCACTCCCAGCTCCCCCCCCCGCCCGGCTCTGAACAACCCAGATTCCCCCCCCGCCCCGGGCTCTGCAGCCGAGCCGCGTTCCGGGCCCAGCCGCTCCCGGGCTCCGTCGCCCTGGCCCCACCCGGGCCACTTGCCCCCGTAGCCCCACTCTGGCTGCGCGGAGCTCGGGGACCCCCCTGGGCAGGGGGCGAACCAGGCAGCCGGGCCCGGCCCCCTCCCGGCAGGAGCGTGTCTGCCCCCCACGTGTCCCCGTGCTGCCCCCAGCCCCACCGCGCTGCCCCGCGGGCTGCAACAGCCCCCGCGCCGTGCTCCCGGCCCCGGCCCCGCTGCCGCACAAAGGGGCGGGGGCGGGGGCCGGGCCGGGCCGGGAAGGGGCGGCTCCTCCCCAGGCCTGGGCCTGGCCCCGCCCCCGGGCCCCACGCAAGGGGGTGGGACACGTGGGGACGCACCTCAGCCCAGAGGGGGCAGGGCCCCCCAGGGGAAAAGCGGGGGCGGGGCGGGGGCTGCTGAACCATCAGACTCAGGAGCCCCCGGGCAGCATATTAACGCGCCACCCGCAGCCATGTGCCGCTCCCGGGCACTGCGCATGCTCAGTGACAGCCGCTGAAGCCGCTGCCCTTCCCCCTGCCCGCATCAGCCTCAACATTCTGCTCCTTCCAGGGGCAGGAGCAGGGCGGGGGGAGTGACAGGGACTGGGGGGCGGGGCTGAGCAGGGGGCGGGAATTGCCCAGGCTGGGGGGTCAGGCAGCTGGAGGCAGGGGCAGGAGAGGGGCTAAAGGACAAAAACAGGGCTGGGGGGAGGAGCAGGAGTGAAGCTCTGGCAGAGGGGGACTAAGGGCAAAACCCAGCACAGGCGGGACACAGGGGGCAGCAGTGACCCCAGTGTTTGCAAAAACGGTGGGGGGCAAAGCAGCTTTTTTTATTTTAATTTCCCCTCTCACAGACAGCACCGCTCGGCAGGGGCTTCCCAGGGCTGGTTCTTACAGACACAGGCATCCCCCTGCCTAGCCAGTGCAGCTCCCCTCTGTCTGATCCAACCTACGGAGGCTCAGTCTGCACTACACAGTTCAGAGCGCTGCGGTGGGTGCCGGTGCACCTGGTAATCCACCTCCACGAGGGGATGCGCTCGGAGCACTGGGAGCCGAGCCTGTCCACGCTAGCGCTTTAAAGCGCTCAAACTTGCTGCGCTGGGTGGGTGGGTGGGTGGGTGGGTGGGTGTGTGTGATTTTTCACACCCCTGAGCCAGCGAGTTCGAGCGCTTTAGCTTGCCAGTGTAGATAATCCCTGAGACTTAATTCAGTAAAACATTTTACACAGATCCCCTCAGAAACAAAGAATCCCTTCTCACTGTATCTGAACGCACAGAGTCTCCAAGCAGTTTCCGAAGTTGTTTTATCTGCTGCTGGGATAACCTGAATTCCCTGAATTTTTAAATTTAATTTTTTCTTCTCATTTTAGAGCTGACAGAATTTCTGGCCTAGTGTCAAAACTTTGTTTTGAGTCAATCCACCAGTGGGGATTGCATTTTTGCAACTGTTATTTTGCCTCAGTCTAGCCCTTAGTGTTTTTCCACATGCCGTTGTGTACAGCTTGATTCTCAAATATTCAATAAAGGCAGGATACTATCGCCTATAATGTCTTTCTCCCTGGAAAAAAAATCTATTGTAATTTTTGCAGAAAATTAGAACTGCCAACATGGGTCAGACCAATAGTCCGCCTAATCTAGTATCCTGTCTTGTGGCAGTGGCCAATGCCAGGTGCCTCTAAGGGAATGATCAGACCAGGCAATGACTCAGTGAACCATCCCACTGCCCAGTCCCAGCATCTGGCAATCAAAGGACAGTTTAGGGACATGCAGAGCATGGGCCTGCATCCCTGATGATCTTGGCTAATAGCCAGTCTACTTATCCTGAGGGACTGATCTAGTTCTTTGTTCAACCCATTCATAGTTTTGCCTTTCAAAATATAATGAACATGCATCTACAACTCTAAGATACCTTGACAATCACAAGAATTCTAAAATCACGAGTGATACACCCTCGAGTCAAGACATTGTAATAAATAAATGAGATTTTTTTTGTGCCTCTTTATTCCTGAGCCTGTAGGGTGCAGTAAGGCCAGTTCCAATGCCTTGAGCCGAAACACCTGAATGAATCTTTGTCTACCCTCAGACTGTTCCTGTTACCTCTCCCAAACATTTCATATACCTAAGGCCATATCTACACTTTAAGGGTGGGTTAACTCAAGTTATGTCAGCACAGAGTCACTATGGTTACTATGCCACGTATTAGGAGGTAGCCGTGTTAGTCTGTATCCACAAAACCAACAAGGAGTCCGGTGGCACCTTATCTGTTAAGTCTTTAAGGTGCCACCGGACTCCTTGTTGTTTTTACGGTTACTATGTCACTGGTGCGCATGCCTCCTGGACTTCTTCCTCAGCCGTCAGGGTATTCACCAGAACCACTTGTATAGATTCAGAGTGAGGTGCACCATGAATAGATCTCCCACTGTCCACCCACTGCATTTTGGGACACTTTGGTTTGGCAGTGTATGCTGGGTACCAAACAGCTCAGTCAGGGGTGGTTGTGGCCATGGGATCCAACTTCTTAGAACGCATTGTTAACTAGCCACTAATGTTATATGTGTCCCCTACATAAACGTATACATAATGTTTACACCTTTTTTTCTAAACCCACAAACCTGCCTGGCCCTCCTCACTGTCTGCCATCTCACACAGAATCATGGAGCTTGCATGGCTCTGCACTATTGTCATGAGCGTTTGCACCCAAAGGTGCATGGTCCTTTACTATTTGCAGATCAGCAAACATACATTATACTCTACAGTCTTTATGAAAATATGCTTATGATCTGGATATGACATAGCTAATATATACTTTATGCAAGATGGCTGATGTGAGGTATCATTGCAAAACTTAAGACCTATTGACTGTGTTAATCCAACCTGTATGCATGTAACATTTGTACCTGAGGCTAGAAATATTAACCATGTCTCTGTATTTCAAAGGTGCTCTGTTGGAGGAGGCCAGACAATGTTAGTGGCTTATTGAAGGAATGCACAAAGACATAAAGCTTACCCCAGGAACTGTATGCAACAGGAACCTCTGAACGATAGTGTTATACAATGGGGACTACTTGAGCAGGATCAAATACCTGCACACAGTGGGTGCTGTTTTGTTGTACAGACAAAACTACACAGGATCTTTTCAGGGGGCAAGACAAAGATGCCACATTTATTATGATAATTGATTTATGACCAATAACTAATATTTTAATCCTTATACATACACATTATACCTAATACCTATACACACACACATTCACACACACACACACACACATGTTGGTGTCACTAGGCATAACTCTAGATAACTCGGGGGGGGGGGTGGAAGACCACGAGTGTCGATGAAGCCCCCCTGCTCTAGGCCTACGTGAACCAAGGCTCCTCCATGATGAACTTTAACCAACCTAAGTAGCTGCAGAACAAAATGTGTAACAGTCAGCTAACAGCTCAAGGCAGTCTGAAGCGGTAGTGATAAGGGAAGCCTACATGCCTCTGTGAAGGACAAGATAACAGGTCTGGGAAAATCTGCTAACAAGCTACCCTTGCAGTGGCCAAGGTTGCTTACTGTAGCTGCTACAGGGGGGAGGAAGGAAACGGGGGAGGGGGGAAGAAAGGGGGGGAGGAAACTAAGCTGAAGCAAACGACTTGAGTATAAGAAGGGAAAGCGGCTTGTATCTGGGTGCTTGATTTGAGACGTGCCAGTCTCCTTGCACCGCTTTGAGATCTCAAATAAACTTTGTCTGCTTCTCCACCCTGGTGTGTTCATTGGCGCGAAGCACACCCGGCAACGAACCCCGCTGTTGCCCCCTTGGGCCCTCTGTGCCGGCAACAGTACAATTATAATAGGATTAGGTCATAATTATGATGCATTATGTGCAAGATTACAGGGTTTCAGAGTCTGTACTGGGCTATCTTGATTATCACTTCACAAGTTTTTTTCTCTTACTTAATTGGCCTCTCAGAGTTGGTAAGACAACTCCCACCTTTTCATGCTCTGTGTGTGTGTGTGTGTGTATATATATATATATATATATATATATATATATATATATATATATATCCTCAATATATGTTCTGTTCTATGCATCCGAAGAAATGGGCTGTAGCCCACGAAAGCTTATACTCAAATAAATTTGTTAGTCTCTAAGGTGCCACAAGTCCTCCTGTTCTTTATGTGCAAGATGTGTCATGTGCAGTGTCACTGGAAACGTTATGATTTGCTGAATAGGATTCTCCTATTTGTGTGCACAGAGCATGTTTATCTCTGCAGTTATGAATATTGACTATTGTCTCAGGGTGGTCCCCTGCTCCTGCCCTGCGGGGCTTAAAACAGCCCAGGAGAGGGCTGGGGCTGGGGCAAGAAGCCTGGACTGATTGGGGGAAGCAGGCTCAGCTGTGGCCAGGTCCCAATCAGGCCCAGCTGGCCCCTATAAGAGGCAGTGAGCCAGGAGCCCAGTCAGTCTCTCTCTGGCTGTAGAGGGAGAAGGGCCTGGCTGCAGGGAGCTAGACAAGGGACTTGGAGTGGAGCAGGGCTGGGGAAAGGCAGAGGAGCCGGGGAGCTCCTGCCTGGAAAGCCCCAGGCTGCGGCCTAGCATTAGGCCAAGAGGTCCTGGGGCTGGCAAGGGGCAGCCCATGGGTAGGCAAAGGCAGCAGGTCCAAACCCCTTTGCCTGTGATGAGTGGCTGATACTGCAGTCTGCTGCAGTGAACAGGGGCTAGATGGAGACTGGGCAGTAGCCAATACTGAGGCAAAGTGGGGATAGTGGGGTGGGGGTTCCCCTGGGAGGGGGAGACCCAGTTACCAGAGGCACTGGGGTCCAGGGAGGGACTCGTGGCCAGAGGACAGGCGGATCACTGGCCTGCAGAGGGCGCTCCGGGCTGGAAATTGAGCTAATTCCCGGAAGTCACCAGCAGGAGGCGCCGCAGGGGTGAATCCGACTCCTCTACAACTATGTATCTTTATTTCAAAGGTGCTTACTCTGGGTAACACCCACAATGAGCCTTTCAGGTAGAACAATGAAGAAGCCAGACACTGCTGATGGCTCATCAACAAAGACAATGGACCGTGGAAGAGCTTAGCCTTCCTGTGAATGTTTCAGCCAGCCTATGAGTCATGGCTACTATGACTCAGCAGGACATGCTAGTGCATGTGACCAGACCACATGACCCTAAACTCCATTTTGGTACCTGTATTTTTCCACAAACTGGACTGGGAACTGAGTTTGGAACAAATGGTTCCCACCATATGGAAAAGCTACATAAGGTGGGGTGTGACGTCATCTCTTGGCCTCATTCTCCACACAAGAGAACTCCTGGAAACACCTGAGGAAGAAAGACTGAAGTGGGGCAAGTGCTGCTCCCAGGGTAAAGGGATTTCTAGCTTGTGTATGGAAACTTTGGGGACTGCTTGTACCATCAGTCAGGGTGAGAAATTGCTAATTCAGATTCTATCCATCTAGTATGTTAGGCTTAGTTTGAGGTTTTGGTTATTTGCTAAGTAATCTGCTTTGATTTGTTTGCTAACACTTGGAATTGTTGGGACATGTTATGGTTCAGTAAAAGAGCAGGGAACTGCTAATGTGCAGACATGGGATTAGGGGACAAAGGCATAAGCAGGCAGGAATTCTTTGCTTAATAAATAAGTTGCCATATTTTTCCTTTCCCTGTTGCTTGTAAGAATTGCTAAGGATGCAGCTGCATGAGAAATGTAGTTGTCGGAATGAATGTCCTTTGTGTGAAAAAGGTAAAAGAAATGTTACCTCCCCTCCCTTCCTTTCCCAGCTACATAAACAAGCCCTGGCTTATGGCCTCTTCCTCCCTCCCCTGAGAACTGCTGATTAAGGAAATTTGTAGCAACACATTAATACAAAGTACGGTATTTTCAAGGTAAAAATGTCTGTATAACATGCATAACCCTATGACTAACAGATAGGGGTGGGTATACTAACCATATGGGTGTTTCTATTACTTAATAAGGGTTTTGGGGGTGTTGTAATGGATGTAGGCGTGTACATACTAAGTTAGATAAAAGGAGTGTGATGTAACTAATCCAGTGCTTACTCGACAATTGGGTCGAGGGGAACAAGCATCGCAATAAAGAAGGCTGTACTCATATCTGCTTCTGGGTCAACCTGCTCCTCTATTCTTCTAACAAAAATCACTTAATCTTTCTGCAGTTAATAAACTCGTTTTCTGCTTTATCTTAACCAGTGTTAAGTATTTTGAGTGAAGTGTCTGGGGAAAATCTGAGCTGGGTTAGCACAAGCTCGCTGTGCACATCTTTCCCGTATCAAGGGGAAGGCAAATTATATTAATGAGCTGACATTATAGAGATCCTGGTGCACTATAAGATGATACAATTCTGAATTTATACTACAGCTAGTGTGCAAGGTTGGGGAGCTGGGAAATTGGCTGTTGTCGTCTATCTCTCCTTGAGTGGCTCAGGTAAAGCACTCAGGTAGCTTAGTTGGGTGTATGGCGCCACCTGCTGTCGTGTTGGGTGATAACAGGGCCTGGAGAGGCTGGCTGAATCTCCAGCAAAGCAGTGTGAGAAGGGCCAGCCCAGCTTGAGGGTTAGAGGGCACAGCGGTTCCCAGAACCTCCCCAGACTGCACCCCGGGGTGACAACCCATCACACCCTAGATTACACAAGTCTCAGCGGGTTTATAACATCCTGTTATTTCCTGCCTCCCACCACCTGTAGCAGCTCCCACCCTCCTATGCATTTACTGCTCCTCTCCCTCCAAGCAGAGCCCACCACCAGCTCCCTGATAATCTCTTACCTGAGCCAGCTCCATTGCAGCCATTTCCTTCCCCCTGGGAGGATGGGATAATCTGACAAACGTGGACGTTATTTTGTAGCCTGTCAGGGCGAGAAGGGCAATGTGAGAGAATTCAGACAGGGCTTTTGTCCATTCCACAAGCCGATTCCCCCCAGGATTTTTCCCTGCTAATGGACATTCTAGGTTCTGCCACACTCTGAAGCACAAAGTGACCTTATTCCAGTACAGGTCTAGCCCCCTCCTACCAGGGTGTAACCCTCTGACACCCTCTGAAACTCTCCCAGTAGCAGAGTCTCTGTGTTACACTTATCAAGTTTGCGGATGATACCAAAATGGGAGGGGCTGCAAGTGCTTTGGAGGACAGGATTAAAATTCAAAATGATCTGGACAACCTGGAGAAATGGTCTGAAGTAAACAGGACAAAATTCAATAAGGACAAATGCAAAGTACTCCACTTAGGAAGGAACAATCAGTTGCACACATACAAAATGGGAAATGACTGCCTAGGAAGGAGTGCTGCGGAAAGGGATCTGGGTGTCATAGTGGATCACAAGCTAAATATGAGTCAACAGTGTAATGCTGTTGCAAAAAAAGAAAACATTCTGGGATATATTAGCAGGAGTACTGTGAGCAAGACACGAGAAGTCATTCTTCTGCTCTACTTTGAACTAATTAGGCCACAACTGGAGTAGTGTGTACAGTTACGGGTGCCACATTTCAGGAAAGATGTGGACAAATTGCAGAAAGTCCAGAGAAGAGCAAAAAAAAAATGATCAAAGATCTAGAAAACATGACCTATGAGGGAAGATTGAAAACACTGTGTTTGTTTAGTCTGGAGAAGAGAAGACTGAGAAGGGACATGATCAGAGTTTTCAAGTACATAAAAGGCTGTTACAAAGATGCGGGAGAAAAATTGTTCATTTTTAACCTCTGAGGATAGGATAAGAAGCAATGGGCTTAAATTGCAGCAAGGGCGGTTTAGGATGGAGATTAGGAAAAAAAACCTTCCTGTCAGAGTTGTTAAGTACTGGAATAAATTGCCCAGGGAGGTTCTGGAATCTCCATCACTGGGGATTTTTAAGAGCAGGTTAGACAAACACCTGTCGGGGATGGTCTAGATAATACTGAGTCCTGCCTTGAGGGCAGGGGACTGGCCTAGATGCGCTCTCAATGTCCCTTCCAGTTCTATGATTCTATCAATCCGAGACCAGAGAAGAGCAGAATCAAAGGAGTCACTCTGGGGATTCTCCCTGTCATTGTCCCCAAGGCAGCTCTCTCAGGTTAACTAAGTTGTTTGATGCTCCAGCCTTTATCCAGTCTCTCCTGGCAGTGCCCCCTTCATGGGCTGGGCCTAGTTTTAGCCTTTGGGAAGCGTGACCCCGGGGGCTCTGAGACTGGGCCTTCTTGCCTCAGCACATCTTGTTTCTTTCTGTGGCTCCCCAGTGAGTCCAAATGAGTAGAGCTGCCCACTGCCTCAGACTAATGGCCCATCTAGCTCAGTGGCCAATGCCAGGTGCTTCAGAGGGAAAGAACAGAACAGGGAATCATCAAGTGATCCATCCCCCGTCACCCATTCCCAGCTTCTGGCAAACAGAGGCTAGAGACACCATCCCTGCCCAGCCTGCCTGTGACACTGGCAGATGAGGTGTTAGCTCTTGCACAAGCCCCCATGTCTTAATTGAATATGAACAAACACATAGCTGGAATCAGTCTGACTCACCTGTGTTAGTATTGTTAAAACAGGTATTAGGATTATAAGAATGTGTTTAGTGTTTAGACTTCATTGAACGCTCGTGAGTTGCTGCCTGGGATAATATCGGACTAGTTGTATTGTGAGCCTCTGTGGCTCTGTAAATCACCAGAGGAGAGAGACTTTACCTATGTGAAGTGCTGATTGGCAACAGAATCCATTACATCCTGCCTGGGAGGAAAGGGCCATCCACACCAGATGGACTATTACAGGATGTTAAAGAAGACACAAGACTGTTGTTGTGCTCTTGACTTCCCATTAGCTGAGTTGACAGCTCAGATCACATGGCAGGAAGGGGATAAAAAACCCCACACAGAAATGTAGTGAGGCGGTGTGGCTCCCCGCCGCCCCAGAGGGGGAAGAGCCCATCTGGAGGCCGGAGTGGGCGGAGCTAGGGAGTGCTGAGCCCGCCCCTCAGAGAGTCAGGCGGCGACCCAGAACTATAAAGACCGGCCCTCAGAGCTCACTAGGAGCCCAGCCACCGGAGAGAACAGACGTCCCTAGTGGAGCCCGTGACTGGGAAACCCCCGAGGCCCAAGGCAGACGCCCAGACCGGCCCTGCGCCCGCTATCCGGAGGAGTTGCCAGGCCTGCCGATCAACCCCTGCCCTGAAGAACCCATGCTCCTGGATCCCCCAAAGGCCAACACCAAGACCCAGTTTGGGCCTGAGGGGGAGTGTGGAAATAGCCCGGGGGCATCTGATCCCAGTCTGGCTGCAGCACTACCAGAGCCTATGTCGGTGTGTTGCGGCCAGGATCCCCACTGACTACGCACTGGGTCTTCTGCTGCTGCTAGTGCCCCAGGCTGGGATGCAGTCGAGTGGGAGGGCCTGCGTCCCCCCTGCCACCCAACTCCTGGGTGGAAGACTCACCCTCTCCCTGGCCTGAAGAGGCTGGGACCTATTGTTACTGCTCAGCCCTGCCTGAGGGCCTGAGCCCCTGACTCAGTGTTTGTTGCCCCGCCCTGAGCCGGGGCCAGGCTGACCAGGTTTCTGCCGGTTACAGCAAGGGCTACCGAGGGAGACCCCCATGGCCGGACTAATTCCCCGGGATCAACTGTGGGTAGTGAGCCGGTGTGGTTCCCCACCGCCCCGGAGGGTCGAGCCCTGGCGAACCCTTGTAGAAGAAGGAACTGATTATCTGTATGCTGCTTGGACTCTGGGGGGCAAAGTTTCTAGGCAAAGGGAAGAGATCCCCAGCTGCTTGGCCTGGGTTAGTTGTAAGGAAGATATAGGGCAACTCCAGCAGAGCCTGGGGGCTGTGGGCATGGGTAGCAGTTCTGGAGCTGTGGGCAGGGGGAGCAGTTCTGGAGCTGGGCCTCTGTCCTCTCTAGCTCCCATGGCAGATGGCTCTGGCAGCATCAAGTGGGTCCATCACTGCAGGGGAAGGTTGGGGTAGTGTCTGAGATCAGGGTGAGAATTGGAGGGCAGTCCATGCTCAAGAATGGGGGATGGAATTCACCTCCCCACCCCTCTCCAGAGCTCAGCAACTAGGGCTTTATCCAGTGAAGTGAAATTCACTCTGGGTGACTTTGAGCCAGCCACTCAAAGATCCTTGTGCCTTCGGTTCCACACTGGCCACAGGAGTTTACTAGTTCTCCCTCCAAAGACTCCTGGGGGCAGCCAGGGATAATTAGTGTGTTATGGGAATTAGAAGATGAAAATTCACTAAGAACAAAGATATGTGTGTGTTTATTATTAAATCCCCAGACACCCACCAAACCCTGTGCTCCTTCCGATGAGCTATAAATATCTAAGGGACTCAGCTACGGATCCTGCAGTCAGTTCCTGCCCTTCCCCACTTTCTAAAGCAGCACTTTTAAGAATAGGGCAGGGAAACATGCAAATACTTTGAACCAAATTCCAGGAGCTGCTGAGCATGGAGAAGTTAAAATAAAACCAATGTTCCGTCTCTCCAAGGACCTGGCCCCTAGTGCAAAATAACAGACACTCCCCAGAAATCTGAAATGGCCACTTCATAACTGATAATGTTATTAATCTGTTCACTTCTGGGAATTACCACTAAGAGAAACAACCCAATGACAGTGATATCCTGAGGAAAAGATCTCATGTGTCTTTAGATCATACCGATTTGTAAGCTGGAACGATATACACTAAAATGCCTAATTCGTAGCCCTACGGCAATAGCCTGGTGTCACTACAGGGCAGAATTAAGGTTGGTGCCTTAGTTGTGAATTTCCATCCCCTAGCATATTGCAATTGCTGTTAAGTGGGTTTGACAAAATTCATTGTGTCTATTTCTTTCTTTTAATTTCAACAGAGAGCGATATTTATTTTTAAGCCCTTTTTTCAATGTTTACAATTTCAATGTTCAGAGCTGTGGGAAGTTACGGGGGTCGTCAGACAACAATTATTTAATAACAGTAACTGTTGAGATTCCAAAAGCCAAATCATAACTGTTCAAAGAGAAATTGTCAATGTCACAGGCAAAATATATAGTGTAAATATCCTTAAATCAAACTCCTTTCTCCAGAAGCATTTCTGTATATTACCTATATACATATTTTTTCATCTCTGTGTGTGTACAGTGAAATTAACATTTACTGCAATTTATTCATAAAAATCCAATCCTTTCAAGCATAATTTTAAGTAATGAAGTACTTGAAGTCTTTCACTTCCTAGACTGGAATGTTTCACTTCAGGATAATTACACCCTCCCTGTGATGTATTTCACTCTCAGTACTGTAACCCCCTCGTGATGTAGCTCCTGTCTGGGAGCTCTGCTGAAGCCAGTGGCATTAAGATCAGGTGACACACTGACATGAGCAGAGACACATGGGGGAGGGAGAAGGATGAGGTAACATGGAGGCTACCAGAGTTGAACGTGGCCGTAGGAGCAAACGCTCTCTCAGCCTCTCCTCTCTCCCACCTCCCAGAGTCAGTAATTCTGAATCGTTCCCTGAAATCTAAATAGCCCTAGTATGAGAGACAGTGATTAACGCAGGTACCTTAGGGGCTGCAGCGCCAGCCCCCTGCCTGGATGAGGAGGGTGAAGAATTGCAGTAGAAATGGGTTAGGCTGGGAGAGGGCACAGCTGATGGGGGTCTGGGAGCTGAGTTGACCAAGAGGCCAGAACTCATGGGGGGTTTCGGAGAAGAAGTCAACAGGACTGGGTAGAGGCATTTCAGTGTATTTTCCCCATTAACCATTCTGCCATGTATTTAATTTAGAAACTTTTCATTCACATCTAAACACCTTGGAGCTAAGTTGGGTTGATACATTTCCACTTACAGTGGTACAGTTGTAATTAGGTGCTTAATCAGATGCTCATGCAGCACAAAGCAGTCAATACTGGGTGTGCTTTCATTCATTAACTTGACTGTGTGCTGTGCATTGCTTTGAAAAAAAGATGCTGTGAGGGAGTGTCAAAATTTTAGGCAGTAAGAAATGGTAAGTAGGTGTCAGTTCATTTCTCATGCGTTTCTCTCCTAATTTTAATTTCAGGTTTGAATCAGTATTAAAACCATGTTGTTTTAACAGCAGTAGGGTCCATTTGTATAATTGTTTGCAAGATTTCATTGGATATTGTGACCCAGCCGTCTTCACCTTTTATTTTCAGATTCCTAAATACACCCCAGCGCACCTCTCCTGACAGACTGCAGGCCCTGGCCGGTGACATGCTCCTTAGAGAGCAAACACCTGATGAGCCCTTTCACCCTCAAACGCGCATTTGGCTCTTTGACGTTGCTTTATCCGCCCCACCAGAAAATGCTGTAGGGAACCCGGTCATTACAGCCGACCGCACTAGGTACCATTCTACCAGCTCTGGGCCGACATTCAAATGGTTCTGTTTGTGTATCTTTCATTCAGCTTCACAATTCTTAGATCCCATTTAAAAACTGGAAGTGAAATAACCGAAGCAAGTTACGAAGGGAGCGGCACCTGGCACAGGCAGGGGTAAAACGATAAATGGAAAGAACTGACTATGCAAAAAGGAACATCGCAAACTATCAGAGCCCCAGACCCCCGCCCAACTGAACCCACCCCAGCCAGGCATATCAAGCTGGGTCCCTGAAAAATCGCCCAGCCCGTCTGGCAGTGAACGCTGCGTGTTCCAGGCAGAGCTACGGTGTGTGCGTCTGCTCTGCTGACATACTGCTTTGGTACGGAACGAGCCACGGCCACAGGGAGCAGAGACATGGACTCCTACAAAACACAATCCCAGATACACCTCCAGTGCCGCATCCCCCCCACCTCCCCACTGTCTACCATCCCCTCCCCTACCTCCACATGGCCATTCTCAGCCTACTGCTAACACTTCCTCCCAGCCTTCAGCACTATAAATAAATAAAACATGGTGTTACAAAAGGTACAAAACCTGATCTGGACGTCAGTAAGGCTTTTGATACAGTTCCACATGGGAAACTATTCGTTAAATTGGAGAAGATGGGGATTAATATGAGAACCAAAAGGTCAATAAAGGATTAGTTAAAGGGGAGTCTACAAGGGGGTCATATTGAAGGGTGAGTTGTCAGGCTGGAGGGAGTTACTAGTGCAGTTCCTCAGATCAGTCTTGGGACCAATCTTATTCAACCCTTTTATTAGTGATCTTGGCACAAGAAGTGGGAGTGGGACACAGAGCCGGGAGGGATTGCCAATATGGAGGAGGACAGGAAAATCATACAAGAAAATCTGCATGTCCTTGAAAGCTGGAGTAATAGAAATGGGATGAAAATCAATAGTGCACAAATTCTAGTTGTTAGTCCCCAAGTGCATAATTTTGCAATACGCTGGGGGTTTATCAACTGGAAGTGACAGAGGAGGAGAGAGACCTGGCTGTATTGGTTGATCACAGGATAATTATGAGCTGTCAATGTGATGCGGCCGTGAAATAGGTTAATGCAGTCCTAGGATACATCAGGTGAGGGATTTCCAGCAGACACATGAAAGGGTTAGTACTGTTATACAAGGCACTGATGAGATCTCATCTGAAATACACCTCTACCTTCTGGCCTTAAAGGCTGTGAGTCTATAAGCTGTGCTTTGTGTTGCACAGACACTGATGGAGATCAGGGCCCCATCGTGCAGCACATGCCAGAGAACCTGACTGAGATCAGCAGCCCCATTCTGCTGGGCACTGCACAGACAGAGAGGGACAGTCCTTGCCCCAAAGAGATCACAATCCAAGTAGACAATGGGGAGGAGGAAAACAGAGAGGGGCTGTGACTTCCCCCAGGTCACCAAGCAGGTCAGGGACAGAGCCAGGAACAGACCCCGTTAACGCCAGAGCCCCGTCACCCGCAGCTTGGAAAGGTCCCCAGACCCCACTGTATTAGGCTGCAGGAAGAGGTGGTTTGTCCATGGATGCACAGGCTGTCTGGGCAGGGCAGCTCAGCTGCGGTCCCTGCACACAGCTGGGTGTGTGGGTCATGGGTCAGGAGAAGTCAGTGTCCAGCCCTGGGGCTGTGCTCCTGGCTCATACCTCCAGCACTCACTGCTGCCCCTCCCTGACCAGCTGCACTGTTCAGCCAGCCCCAGGCCTCTGTAAGGTCACTGCTCCCCACCCCCTATCCCCTGCAAGCCTTCAAACAGGGACATGGTGCACCAGTACCAATCAGAGTGCACTAGTGTAATTTCTGTCTGTACTAAGGGTTTGCACAAGTGCCTAAAACACCAGGGTGGCAGAGACCTTCAGAAACAGCAGTACAGTGGCACTAGAACCTATTTCTAGCTCGGTCACAGACAGCCTGGGTGACCTTGGACACGTCAATGTTTCTCCTCACAACTTCATTCTCTTTACCCAGCTGCCACTCACTGGGGTCTCCTCTCTCTCCAGAGCTGCTCACCACTACAGTCTGTGTGGGTGTCCCCAGAGCTAAGGCAGGTCAGCTCGGGAATAGTCTTACAAGGGGGGCTGGGGAGTCTCTGTCCCTGGAAGTTTTTAAGAACAGGTAGGACAAAGCTCTGTCAGAGATAATCTACAGATACCTGGTCCTGCCTCGGCAGAGAGAGCTGGACTTGATGACATCTTGAGGTCCTATTTAGTCCTACATTTCATGGATGCCATGCAATATATACGTATAAAATAACATACAGAGAAAAAGCGCACGACAACATGATGTCAGGCCATTCAAAAAACAACAACAAAACAAAAAAATACATTGCACAGCATAAAATGACACAATGCTAAGGAGAAGAAAGCAACACAATGCAAACTAACACACCTTAGGACAAAAGTACACAATGCAAAATAGCTCAACTCAAACCAACATAACACAGACACCAAACAAGCTAAGGCAAAACAACACATCATAAAACTATGCAACACAACATGGTGCGATCACAGTTCCAAATGGCACCGTGCAAAACAGCTCAGCGTAGAACAGGGCACAGCACAAAAGAGAATTATTTCAGTGTAGGCCTGGAAGGGATCTTGAGAGGGCGTCTACTCCAGCCCCCTGTGCTGAGGCAGAACCAAGTATCCCTAGACATTCCCAGACTGGTGTATCTCTAACCTGGTCTTAAAAACCTCCAGTGAAGGAAATTCCACAGTCTCCCTTGGAAGCCAATGCAAGGCAAACACAGACCAAAACAACGCTGTACACACACACGCTGGGCTTGTGGATAAGTGGAGAGGCAAGAACTGAAACAATCTGGGTTCAATTCCCAGCTTTGCCCCAAATTCTCCATGCAAACTTGAGCAAATTACTTCAGCTCTCTGAGCTTCAGTTTCCCCATCTGTAAAATGGAGAGTCGCCTCCCACCATTGGCCTATTTAGCCTTTGAGCTTTTAGTGTCAAGGCCTCTCTGTCCCTGTGGGCATGTCCACACTGCAGTCAGACACCGGCGGCTGGCCCGTGCCCGCTGACTTGGGCTCACACGGCTCAGGCTGTGGGGCTGTTTAATTGTGGTGTCCATGTTCCGGCTGGGGCTGCAGCCCAAGGTCTGGCACCCTCCCACCTCGTAGGGTCCTACAGCCTGGCTCCAGCCCGAGCCCAGACACCTACACTGCAATTAAACAGCCCCTTCGCCTGAGCCCTGTGAGCCTGAGTCACCTGGCCTGGGCCAGCTGGGGGTATTTAACAGCAGGGTAGAGATACCCTTGGTGTCTTTTCCGCACCTGCCACAATGGGGACCCTGATCTTGGTCAGTGTCTGTGCAGAGCCCTGCACAACAGGAAGCCTGATCTCAGTTGAGGACTCTGGAACTCCGAGCATTACAGGATCCCTGATTTTGTTTAGGGCCCCTGCAGCAACTGGCAAAATGTGGGAGCAGGATCTCTGTCAGGGTCTGTGCAGTGCCCAGTACAGTGGTGGGGTGTGATCTTTGTTAGGGTCAGTGCAATACCAGGCCCAACGGGGACACAGATCTCAGTCGATGTCTCCGAAGTGCCCAGAACAATGGAGGCAGTGGTTTGGGTTACAGTCGTGCGCTGCCTGGCACCAGGGAAGCCGTGATTTCGGTCCAGGCCTCAGTTTTACCTGGGACAACAGCGGGATCTAATCTCACCTCAGGTCTCTTCAGCGCCTGGCAGAAAGGGGCCCAGATCTCAGTTGGGGTCTCTGCAGCACCTGGCAGAACAGGGACACGCTCAGTACGATAAGAGCCCTGAGCTCTGTCACACACCTGGAGAGAAAAGCAGGAAGATTTTCGAGCATTCGATATCAGTATTTCAGAACTGAGGAGAAAATGGGGCACAAACTAAATATTTGCCAATATAAGGGACAAGCATCATGTGGGGAGATTTTATGTCAACCACTCAAGAGAAAAGAGTGGAAATTTGAGGGGATTATACAGCGATATTAAATCAACAACAGAATGGGACGGATTCTTCTTGCCCCACACTCACATGGCCTGCAGGGATCCCTGGGTGATGTGGCTTTCACAGGGGACAGGAGTGGGGCTGGTTATGGGGAAGGGGCTGGCAGTGGGGTCTGGGAAAGTGACTAGCAGTGGGGGGGGGCTGCTGGGTTGGACAGGGTGGGGGAGGGGAAGTAGCTGGGAGGGGAAACCTGGGGCTGGGCCGTCTCCATGGGGGGCACTTGCTCCTCCCTCCCCTTCCTGGCCCTTCCCAGGCCCCGTTGCCAGCAGAGAGTGGCCCCCCCAGCCCAGCCCAGCGGTGTCCCTGTCTCAGGGCCCCCCCAGCCTCTGCCCAATCACCCTCTGCCCAGCTCAGGAATCACTCGGGGGAACCATTTCCCACCCGCACAAGGACAAATCCCTGCAGGTGGGAATGGGGGAAACCCCCCAAACCTGAGACCTGAACTGGCCACTGGCGAAGGGGGGAGAAAATGGGGCACAATCGGGGGGGGGGGGACAGGGAACTTCTCAGGGGTTGGGGGGAGGGGGGTCACCCTGGGCGCTGCTCGTGGCTCTCTAGGGAGAAAGGGGGCAGGACGGGGGAGGAGGGGGGTCCCCACGGGAGGGGGCAGCGGTAAATCCGAGGGGATCTCAGCCCCCCCCCTTTCTCTGCCTGCTCCTCGGGGGTCACCTGCCCCCCCCCCCCGGCCATGTCCGGGCTGCACAGACATTTCCCGCCTGCCCCTCCCCACCCAGCCCGGTCTCACCCCCCCTCTCCAACGGCCCCGCGCGAGCCAGGCAGAGCCGCAGCAGCCCGCGCGCGTTTGCAACTCCGCTTGGTCTCTCACCCGAACGTTACTTCCGCTCCGGGGAGAGTCAGGAACTACATCTCCCAGCCTGCCCCGGGGCCGCTTCCGCTCTCTCCAGCCCCGGTAAGGGAGGGTTTCAGCAGGTAAAATCGCGCATGCTCCGTGCGAGCCTCGCTGGGGGCGGGAGAACAAAGCTGCTGCTGCCGCCTCCGCGTGAGCCGGGCCCGGGCTGAGCCGCTGCTGCTTCCCGAGGGGGGGTCTGTGCGGGGGGGCCCGGCCGGGGGGGGTTTCTCCAGCTGGGCCCCGCCCCCCGGGCAGCCCCGGGCTCTGCCCGCCCCAGCCCCGCCCGGAGCCCCCGGGGAGTGAGAGACCCCGGGGGGCGCTGGGGGGGCGGGCACGTGACTCTGCCCCGGGGAACCCGGGAGAAGCCTCGGAGCCGCCTCGGCCCCAGCGGAGCCGCAGCAGGATCCGCCCCCCGCTGGGCTGGGGGGCGGCGGGGGACGGTGCGTTAAATCGCTCCCCATAGCCCTGTGCTGCTCCCGGGAACTGCGCATGCTCAGTAGCAGCTGCTGAAGCCGCTGCCCTTTCCCCCGCCCGTATCAGCCGGAACGTTCCGCTGGGAGGGGGCGGGGGAGCGGAGCGGGGCTCGGGCTGAGCAAGGAATTGATGGGGGGGTCAGGCAGGTGGGGGCTGGGTCAGGAGGGGGCTAAAGGATAGATCTGGGCGGGGGGGGGAGCAGGCGTTTTGCTGGGGGGCGCAGTGGGGGAGCCGGGGTTGCGGGGGGGGGGGAGGTCATTGGGGCGGGACATTTGAACTGTTTTGTGCAGCCAGGAAATTCCCGCGGGGGGGGGGGGGGAGGTGAGTTCACTGAATCCTGCCCTGTTTGTGCCCCGTCCGCCCACCTACAAAGTCTCTCCAGCTTTTCCCCTTTTCCCCCATTATCACACGTGGCTAGAAAATCCAGATCCCCAATCCCCCCCCAATGATGAGCTCTCGAATCTCCCCCAATTTCCCCTGGTCTCTCCATACTTCTCAAGTGTCAATTTAAAATCTCTCCGATGTGGCAGCTTTCCCCCCCCCCCCCACTTTATCTGCAGTGATTTGTCCTCATTTAGGTGGAAAATTGTTGCCCTGAGTCATTCCCCAGCACATAGCAGCCCCTGGAGTGGGGATGGGAGGAGATGCCCGTTCTCTGCCAAGGCAGGGATGGAAAAGCACATGTCCCCCACGGAGACTGTCCAGACCCGAGTTTCCCAATCCCACCCACTGACCCCAAACTACCAACACAGTTTCCCCCAGCCCTCAGTTGCCAGTCACCTGCCCGTCCCCCACTTCCGCCCGCTCCCTTTATCCAGGGAGCCTTCCAGCTCCCCCTCCCCCCTTAAATCAGCTCCTCCCAGGCTCCCTGCTGCCCATGTGAATGGTGGCAGTGGGGGGGAACCATCACTTTGTGTTTATATATTGGATAGTCTCATAAAATGCAGTCAAACAGTCTCCCTTTTCCCTCTAGTTATTTAATAGCAACATAAAATCCCCCTCAGATCTTGGTATTTTTCTCTCATATTATCAATTGCTTAGCTTGTGGCTTCTTTTCTCTGCAAATGTCAAAGACTGATATAAAATACTCTAAAAATTTGCCCCACTTTTCTTTAGTTGTCTAATTCTAAGTGAATATCCCCTGAGATTTTTTTCCTTGTCTCTCTCATGATAAAATACAAAGAAAATCTCAGATTGACACCTTTCCTCAGATTCTTGAACATGGATATACCGGTAAAATGTTTGCAAATGTTGCCCATTTCCGCTCTATTCATTTATCAAATATTGATGTGAAACACTCAGATTTTGCCTCCTATCAACAACTGATATAAAATCCCTCTGATTTTCCACTTTCCTCTCTATAATTTGCAAAATGGATCCAAAATCTCTCAGAGTTCCACCCTTTCTCTTTCATTTCTGAACGTTGCTCTCAAAGCTCAGGATTTCCCTCTTTCTATATCATTATCAAATGTTAGTTAAAAATCCTCTCGGGTTTGGGGCTGTTCCCCGTGTTTCTAAATCCCACCAACTTCTTCCTTCGAGGGAACCTGTTGCCCTGAGTTCTTCTCCATCCTGGATGTTGTAGGGAGTTAAATTGCCCAGAGATCATCTTTCCCGACTCCTTTGTAAATCATTTGGTCCCTCCTTTACCTCTGTTAAAATGTTTGCCAAAGAAAGAGATCAGCCACATATTTAATACCCATCAAAGCCAGAGGTCTCTCTGTGGGGTTACATCTTCCCTATGCTGCCTTGGTGGAAAGTTACGGCAGCGGACATCAAGGACAGTGGGGTGAGATAAAGTTGTTGTGAGAAAGTAGGGAACTGCCAGAGGGAGGCAGACGCCAGGTGGCCTAGCTGGGATCGGTTTCAAGGTGATAAACAAGTCCATAAATCAGATGAATTGCATGGGAAATGGAAAATCAGTAAGCAAAAGGCCATGCGTGTGAAAAGCGTGTGTATCGGACAAAGAACCAATCAGCAGCAATGTAATGTTGGTGGGTCTGACGTTTGCTAATATGGAGAAGTCTATATAATATGATGCATTGTACATAATAAACGATTCAGCTTGCAATCATATTGGTTGTTGTGCTTTATCCGGCCCGCATGCAACGCAACATCTCTCCCTGTTTGGGGATCAGTGGTTCCCAGCTGGTAATGGGATAGTTGGCTGGACCCTTTTCTTTTCTCCAGCTGGCATGGGATGAGGAGGTCACTCTGAGTGCAGTGTGGGTCCAGAAGTATCATAAACCCCATGACAAATGGTCTCTGTGATGTAGCCACCTCTGGGGTGGCTCCATGGTGACCATTATTTGCTAGTGACAGGGCATGGACATGTCTTACCTCTCTGCTGAAGGGCAGGCGGGGGTCCTAGGAGGGCAGTGGGGGAATCCCAGGAAGGCAGCGAGTTCCTAATTGGGGTCCCTCGCTGGTGGGGGCTCTTGGTGGGATTCCCAGCCTGGCAGTGAAGATCTGGTGGGGGTTCTCTGGCCGGTGGGGCTCTGAGGGGTATCTGGGATCTCTCTGGCCAGGGATTCTGGGAGTTGGGTCCCAGGAAATATCTGGTGGGACCCTGGCTGGGAGGATCTGGGTTCTGGGTGTTGGGGGCCCCTGGATGGAGGCTCTGGGGGCTGCTACTAACCATGATCCTTCTCTCTTGATCAGCTTGTGCCAGAATCCTGGCTCCAAGCACTGCCCGACATTCCCTGGCCAGGCCCAGTCACCGTGATAACTTTCTAGCCACTTATCAAACACTGTGAGGTGAAATCACAGATTTTGCATTTCTCCCCTCTTGAAAACTGCAGGAACTTCCAGTTCCATTGGGAAAACTCCTGCCCGGTTCCTTGTCCTAGCTCTGGAGGGTGAGGGAAGTGGGAAGGAGTGCTACACTATGGCACTATCTTCCACAGCATTCTGGACTCGTGAGCTCTCTCCTGCCGTCCATCACCCCCCTCTGACAAACAGAGGCGAAGGACACCATTCCTTACCCAGCCTGGCTAATAGCTATTAATGGAGTTAATCTCCGTGGATTTATCCAGTTCTCTTTTAAACCCTGTTATATTCCTAGCCCTCACAACCTCCTCAGGCAAGGAGTCCCACAGGCTGAGTGTGCGTTGTGTGAAGAAATACTTCCTTTTGTTTGTTCTAAACCTGCTTCCTATTAATTTTCATTTGGTGATTCCTAGTCCTTGTGTTATGAGCAGTAAATAATACTTCCTTATTCACTTTCTCCACGCCAGTGATGATTTTATAGACCTCTCTCATATCCCCCCTTTGTCTCTTTTCCAAGCTGAAAAGTCCCTGTCTTTTTAATCTCACCTCATACAGAAGTTGTTCCATACCCCTAATCATTTTTTTTTGTTCTTTTCTGAACCTTTTCCAATTCCAATATATCTTCTTTGAGATGGGGAGACCACATCTGCACGCAGTATTCAAGATGTGGGTGTACCATGGATTTATAGAGAGGCAATATGACATTTTCTGTCTTATTATCTATCCCTTTCTTAATGACTCCCAACTTTTTGTTTGCTTTTTGACAGCCACTGCATGTTGAGTGGATATTTTCAGAGAACTATCCACAGTGACTCCAAAATCTCTCGAGTGGAAACAGATAATTTAGACCCCATTATTTTATGTATAGTTGAGATTGTTTTCCAATGGGCTGCACTATGTGCTATCCTGTCATCTAGTACTGCTGAGATCCTGCATTCAGTGATATCCCTGCCCTTCCTATTCCCTTTCTCCCCTGAACCCCACCAGCCCATGCTTCCTGTTCCCAGCTTCCCCAGGACTCTCTCATTGTCTCTGGACCTGTCTGTCAGCAAGAAGCAGTGCCAGGGAGACTTGCCCTCTCTCTGGAGTCTTCGATTTCTGGGACACAGATTTACTTTCTCTGTGTTCTAGGAGACTCTTTGAAATTGAGTGTCTGTGACATTAACCATAGTGCAATCTGGACTGTTGAGCAGCTGTGTGACTCAGTTCCCAAGCTGGGGTGCCTTTTACACTGCTTTACTGTGAGAGCAGCCACTCCTGGGCAGTTCACATGCAGTCTCCAGCATGTAACTCGCTCCCAGCTACACAGTACTGAGTGCTGCTAGTCAGTGACTCACAAATTACAGTACCCCACAGGAGAACCCCAGAAAATTCTCTGCTCCCAGACTTCCCCCAGAAATGTGCATCTTGCACTGTCCAGCACACTACTGAACAATGGGAGCTCATATGAAATCTGTCATTTCATCAGTGGAAAATGACATGTACCAGCCTTGTCATTCCAAATGGAGTTTCCAACACACTTGAATCCAAACACACTGGTTAGGTAAAACAATAAAACAAAATTGTTAACTGCCGGAAAAAAATCTTTTCAGTGGCTAAGGGTAATGAGGCATAAAAGTCAGAATTGTTTACAAAAGAAATGCAAAGATAAAACACAAATTAACGTCTAAGTTAACAAGCTAAAATGGATTCAAAGCAAATGTTTCTCTCTCCATGTGCTGAGACAGGCTGGCTTTCCTTTCAGCCAGGACTCCCCCCTAACCTGCCCCTGCCTCCCAAGGTCAGTTCTTCAGGATTTGTCATGGGCAGAGGGAAAGGGGAGAGAGAGAGAGAGTCCCAAGCATTTTCCTCACCTCTTTTTATAATTCAGTCCTTTCTATTAGAAACAACTTCAATTCTCAGCTGAGTCATGGTGACAGGCTGTCTGTTGGAGATATGAGTTTCAGGTCTCCCTCTGATAGAATGTAAATGTCTTCTTCACACCTTCCCCCTGCCAGTGAATGGCTGTTTGCCGTGCTGTCTCTGAGGAACTGGTCTGTGGGTGTTCCCCAGAATTGTAACTTTTTGTAATATCCTACAGTAAAATCTCGTAACTTTACATACAGTGTTGCTACACATTTTAACAGAAGGATAATATTCAATAGATTATGTGATTTCAAGTGATACGTCACAAACCATACTGTGTGCAAAATTGATCATAATTTTCCAGAAGAGTGAACAGAGGATTACAGACTGACACAGGGCCTGTGTGTGTGTTCCCAGCAGATATGTGGATTTTTCAATCCCTCCTAAGCAAAGTGTTCTGCATCTTCAAGGACCTGGTTTACTAAGTGTGACACTGCATGGAATTGTGAGACGCTTCCTATTATTATTACTTTGCAGTTTTATCATATTGGTATTAATAATGAATTGTGCTAGATATGCCATGTTAGGTGTCAGGGAAAATGTTATAATTTTCCAAGTATGATCATTTTTTTTGTTTGTATCACCTTTCTATTGTGAGATATAGATACGTAGGGTATATCTGTATTCCAGACTGTGGACTGTGTTTCTGGGTGACACCCTCAGATCTATTGGCATCAGCACTGCCTAGCCTGTTTGATGGCCCGTCCAGGGTCATCAGCTGTACAATGAATCCATGGAAAGGATCAAGGGGATACACCGATTGAGTCAGCAAGACATGCCGGGGAATGCCTGTGTAACGAGAACGCCAAGGATTTTCCAGGCCTGTAACACTCGCTTCCTCCCCTCTGCAGAAACAGAGCCTTAGAGCAGCCTGGATCCAGCATGGGAGCTGAGACCCCACGGGGCCCTGGGAGCTGTAGTTCCTTGGCCAGCTCCCTGCCTTGGAGCAGGGAAGGAACTACATTTCCCAGCATTCCCTTGGCTGCTATCAACAGGAAAGGGAGGGGGGGAGCTGCGAGACTCCATGCGCTGCAGCTTGCTGTGGCTGGGGAGCTCGCTGCTAGAAGGGGGTGGCAGTGTGAATGGGGAACAAGTGTGCCCAAGGAGTAGAAGGCTTTGGCCCAGGTAGCACCCTCAAAAGACTTCCCCAGACTGGCTTAGGGATGCTGGTGTGACCTCGCCTGGCAGCCCCCAAGGAAGGACCTGGGTGGACTAAATGGACAGTGTCCCCCTTCTATCTGAAGCCTGGCAAGGGAGGTATGTGGATCCCACCAGAAGTTAAAATGGTAAGTAAGGGAGGGGAGGCTTTACTAGAGGACCTGGGCAGCTTCAGAAACAGCACAGGAGGATTTCCACTTCTGAGCCATGAAAATAGAAATTGACTTTTTCCTTTCCAGATTTAGCTAATGTTCAGAAAGGGAATCTAGCGCCTGCCTTCCAGATTTGAACACCCTCAAAATTCAGGAGTGCTCAAGCTCAATTTGGGCAGCTGTTACTTCATTTCTCCCAAATCAAATATGCTGATCCGCTATCATTTGCTGTAGAAAAAGTAGGATAAAATTGAGCAACAAATGCTGGGGTCTTCCCAGTGCTCACTAGGGCTGGAATTGCTATTTTCAACAGCCATTACCATTTTTTTTTTTTTTTTAGTTTTGCTTGTTTAAAAGGAAGACAGTGATATTGCACTGGCAAATCCCCCATAGAAACAAAGAGTGGAACAAAAGAATAATAAAGGCACCTCAAGTTTTCCTCATTTATGTAGGACAGTCTTATAAGATGGATCCAGACATCTTCCAATCACACAAGCTGAAAATTATTCCACTTTACTGCAGAAACCATGCGGGAACCAGTCCTGTCTGTGTTCTGTGCGCATCCAAAATCCCTGCTGAACTCAGAAGTGCCTTGCTTTTGTGACCATCTCACCTGATATGTTCAGCCCTTGTAAGGGAAGCAGGTTCACATTTAGTAATTGGGTGGGAAGCGTCTCAGAAAAAGTTAGGTGCTGTAGGAGATGTTGCTTATTCACTAGGTAATGTGAGACCTTCCTGTTACACTAGTAAACCAGTGCCGCACAGCAGGCACTTTGCTCCTGGAGTCTAGAATGGGGCCTTTGCTTCTATTCACAGCCCATTAAAGACAATTTAAAGCCTCCCACTCACTTCAACAGGCTTTGGCCAGAACTGGTTATACACAGGGTAACCCCACTGTCTTCACAGGGTCCTGGTCTCACAGCGGAGGGGGGGCATGTGAGCTTGTTGCAGAGCTGCTGCTCCGGGATGGGAATCTCCTGGCACCCCAGCTTCCAAAATCATCCAGGCTTCACTTTCTGCACGACTAGGTGCTGGCTGAGGGGGGCGTGGGAATTGGTGGCCTCTGCTGCAGGTGATGGGAATCGCAGGTATTTAAAGCCATGGCCTAGAGGAGGGAAGTGCCTAACCCCAGAGTCTGCAGCTGCCTAGGGCCAGGGCTGAGGATTTAGAGTCCCTAGTGCTGCCGTTGCAAGGTTCAAGCAATGCCGTGACTGGTGACATGGGGGGGTGGGTACTGGAGACATGGCTAGAGAAGGTCTGAATGAGGAAGGAGATAAATCTGTGGGGAGTTTCCTTGATCACTATGAAAGTTCTGCTCACTGTGGACACTGGTAAACCCACATGGGTGCACAGCTCAATAAGAAAACCCGGGGGCTGAGGGAGCTGTGTATGGCAATGCGTACAGTCATGTAGGGGTGTGTGATCAAAATGAAAAATGTCTCTGAGGTTCAGTAGCGGGTATCCTATGGCACCAATGGCACTGCCCCACCAGGCCCACACTCGGAGCCCACAGTGACTACATAGGGGCCTACAAATATGTTTGGTACCAGGACCCACAGAAGGTTAATCCGGCCCTGACTGCCTGAGCACTATTTCAGCCCCACATTTTTGGGTGGACCTCCCACAGTGGGAGCTGCAGAGCCCTCCCCCGCAAAACACACACCCACCCCATCCTACCTCCTGGTGTTGGGAGGGGAACAGGAGAAAGGACAAAAGAAGCAAGAGAAGAAGCGGAGGGAGGGAGGGAGGGATGGAGGAAAAGGTGAAACAAAAAGGACAAACCCTAATGTCCCCAATGATTCTAAGGGACAAAATCCCAGGTGTGCAATAAAATTCTGCCTCCTTAAGCTCGTGTTTTCCATGCCTAGAATTCAACTCCCACCAGGTGGATCAGACTGAACAGGTTTCAAACCTCGAGGAGGCTCTTACCTTCTAAACAGGGACGGCTGTTTTCTAGTAAAATCACGAAAAGGGAAGGAGAAAACTCGAAAGAGGTTCCTCCTGGCGCTCACGTCCGTGAACCCGAATACTCTCTCAGTCCTCAAAGAGAGACCCAGAGAAGGAGACTTGCTGAAGCAAAGCCACAGGGGTCTCTGAGGTTTCCCTGGCCCCTCGCCCCTGTCCTGCCTGGCTGATGTCAGCATCTCTCTGTGAGGTCACCACCTCCCCACCACCTTGGACCAATAGTCTGAGGTCCTGCAAAAGGCCTTTGTGATGTCACTGCCACACCCCTCCCTTGCTGGGCCAATGTCCTGCCCCTGGCCAGGCACTTTGGAGGTTTGAGCTACTCCCTGTGGATCACCCCACTCAGGGAGCTTTTCTGCAGAGCATCCTCAGATGTCTGAGCACACGAGTGCCATGGCAACGAACTGACACACGTGACACCAAAATGAGATTATTAATATACTAACCTAGAGGAGAAGGACACTGCAGCATTAGTAGGGGAGAACCCCCTACTGAACATGCATTACACCTAGCAGCGTCAGCAGAACATATCGGCTACACAACTAAAGAAAGGGATCTGCACGTGGCTGTAGACCAGTGGCTCCCAACGCGGTGCCCACGAGCGCCATGGCGCCCGCTGGGGCATTTATGTGCACCTACCTACTGCCCAGCAGGGGAGAGAAGCTGTGGCCCTGCGCCTGACGGGGACAGAGAACTCAGGCTGCAGGCGCCGGTGCTCTCTGTCCCTGGCACGCGCGGGGCTGAGGCTTCTCTCCAGCTTCTCCGGGGCTGCAGGCGCCGGTGCTCTCTGTCCCTGGCAGGCACGGGGCTGCAGCTTCTCTCCAGCTTCTCCGGGGCTGCAGGCGCCGGTGCTCTCTGTCCCTGGCAGGTGCGGGGCTGCAGCTTCTCTCCAGCTTCTCCGGGGCTGCAGGCGCCGGTGCTCTCTGTCCCTGGCAGGCGCGGGGCTGCAGCTTTTCTCCAGCTTCTCCAGGGCTGCAGGCGCCAGCGTTCTCTGTCCTTGGCAGGCGCGGGGCTGCGGCTTCGAAGCTGGAGAGAAGCTGCAGCCCAGCCCCGGCCGGGAACAGAGAACTCTGGGGCTGCAGGCTTCAGTCTATGTTAAAGGAAGGATAATAAATATATTTGGACCAGCAGTTCAGCAATGTTTTACTTTTTTAAAAATAAAGAAGATGAAAACTGCTTATGATATTTATTTTGTAAAATATTTTGTAGATAAAAAAGAGCAAATTCACATGGGAAGGTGAAAGAGTAATTGCCGAATAATTTAGTTAATACCTTTTACATGTAAAATTAACGTTTTTATGTTATGGATTCATATATTATGTAATATTAAATGACTTTTTTGTATATTTAATGTAAAAACAGAAAATAAGCCTTGAAAAATGGTTGGCGCCCGCCACACTCTTCTGAAAACATGAATGTGCTACTGGCCACAAAAAGGTTGGGAAGCACTGCTGTAGACAGATCAATGCAAAGCTCCACTCACTGCACAGCGGCCAGCATAAAAGCGAACGTGTTCAGATCCATAAGGAATGGGATGGAGAATAACACGGAATGTTTGTATATAAATCACGGGGGCAGCCTCGAATATCCTGGGCTCACCATGGCTACTACAGCACCGCACCCGGGATATTTTAAATCTATCCTTGAGAACTGGGGAAGAAATAGGTCTAAAAAGAAATATTTGCTAATGAGAGAAAAGCACCTGGTTCTGAAGAGATTTTATACCAAGTAAGTGACAGTAGTTGGACAGGGGGGATTGTATATGGAAGTTCCATAAACAGACAGTAATAATTCCCCCCCCCCCACCCTTCAGATGGGCAGCAGGGAGTTCTTTGTGGAGGTGCTTTAAGAGGGTACGTGAGGGGAGTATGGAGCAGGAAAACTCCCTGGCAGTGGGGAGGAGGCAGCAGCAGGGCGGGCGGGTGATTGGCAGCTGCGGGGGTGCTGGGCAGTGGGGGCAGCAGCAGGGCGGGCGGGTGACTGGCAGCTGGGGGGGCGCTGGGCAGTGGGGGCAGCAGCAGGGGGGCAGGTGACTGGCAGCTGGGGGGACGCTGGGCAGGGGGGCCACAGCAGGGAGGGGGGGGTGACTGCCAGCTGGGGAGACGCTGGGCAGGGGGGGCAGCCGCAGCAGGGGGGCGGGTGACTGGCAGCTGGGGGGATGCTGGGCAGGGGGACACAAGCAGGGGGGGCGGGTGACTGGCAGCTGGGGGGGCGCTGGGCAGGGGGGGCAGCAGCAGGGAGGGAGGGTGACTGGCAGCTGGGGGGTGCTGGGCAGGGGGGGCAGCAGTGGCAGGGTGGGGGGGTGACTGGCAGCTGGGGGGGCGCTGGGCAGGGCGGGCACCAGCAGGGCGGGGGGTGACTGGCAGCTGGGGGACGCTGGGCCAGGGGCAGCAGCAGGGCGGGTGACTGGCAGCTGGGGGGGTGCTGGGCAGTGGGGGCAGCAGCAGCAGCGGGGGGGGCGGGTGACTGGCAGCTGGGGGGGCGCTGGGCAGGGGGGGCAGCAGCAGGGCGGGCGACTGGCAGCTGGGGGGGCGCTGGGCAGCAGCAGCAGGGAGGGGGGGTGACTGGCAGCTGGGGGGACGCTGGGCAGGGGGGGCGGGTGACTGGCAGCTGGGGGGGCGCTGGGCAGGGGGGGCAGCAGCAGCAGGGGGGGCGGGTGACTGGCAGCTGGGGGGATGTTGGGCAGGGGGGGCAGCAGCAGCAGGGGGGCGGGTGACTGGCAGCTGGGGGGATGCTGGGCAGGGGGGCACCAGCAGGGGGGGCGGGTGAGTGGCAGCTGGGGGGGCGCTGGGCAGGGGGGGCAGCAGCAGCAGGGAGGGGGGGTGACTGGCAGCGGGGGGGCGCTGGGCAGGGGGGGCAGCAGCAGGGAGGGGGGATGACTGGCAGCTGGGGGGACGCTGGGCAGGGGGGCAGCAGCAGGGAGGGGGGGGTGACTGGCAGCTGGGGAGACGCTGGGCAGGGGGGGCAGCAGCAGCAGGGGGGGCGGCTGACTGTCAGCTGGGGGGATGCTGGGCAGGGGACACAAGCAGGGGGGGGCGGGTGACTGGCAGCTGGGGGGGCGCTGGGCAGGGGGGGCAGCAGCAGGGAGGGAGGGTGACTGGCAGCTGGGGGGTGCTGGGCAGGGGGGGCAGCAGTGGCAGGGTGGGGGGGTGACTGGCAGCTGGGGGGGCGCTGGGCAGGGCGGGCACCAGCAGGGCGGGGGGTGACTGGCAGCTGGGGGGCGCTGGGCCGGGGGCAGCAGCAGGGCGGGTGACTGGCAGCTGGGGGGGCGCTGGGCAGTGGGGGCAGCAGCAGCAGCGGGGGGGGCGGGTGACTGGCAGCTGGGGGGGTGCTGGGCAGGGGGGGCAGCAGCAGGGCGGGCGACTGGCAGCTGGGGGGGCGCTGGGCAGCAGCAGCAGGGAGGGGGGGTGACTGGCAGCTGGGGGGGGCGCTGGGCAGGGGGGGCGGGTGACTGGCAGCTGGGGGGGCGCTGGGCGGGGGGGGCAGCAGCAGGGGGGGGGGGGGTGACTGGCAGCTGGGGGGATGTTGGGCAGGGGGGGCAGCAGCAGCAGGGGGGCGGGTGACTGGCAGCTGGGGGGATGCTGGGCAGGGGGGCACCAGCAGGGGGGGCGGCTGAGTGGCTGCTGGGGGGGCGCTGGGCAGGGGGGGCAGCAGCAGCAGGGAGGGGGGGTGACTGGCAGCTGGGGGGGGCGCTGGGCAGGGGGGGCAGCAGGAGGGAGGGGGGATGACTGGCAGCTGGGGGGGCGCTGGGCAGTGGGGGCAGCAGCAGGGAGGGGGGGTGACTGGCAGCTGGGGGGGTGCTGGGCAGTGGTGGCACCAGCAGGGCGGGCGGGTGACTGGCAGCTGGGGGGGCGCTGGGCAGTGGGGGCAGCAGCAGGGGGGGCAGGTGACTGGCAGCTGGGGGGACGCTGGGCAGTGGGGGCACCAGCAGCAGCAGGGCGGGCGGGTGACTGGCAGCTGGGGGGGCGCTGGGCAGGGGGGCACCAGCAGGGAGGGGGTGACTGGCAGCTGGGGGGACGCTGGGCAGGGGGACAGCAGCAGGGAGGGGGGGTGACTGGCAGCTGGGGGGATGCTGGGCAGGGGGGCACCAGCAGTGGGGGCGGGTGACTGGCAGCTGGGGGGATGCTGGGCAGGGGGGCACCAGCAGTGGGGGTGGGTGACTGGCAGCTAGGGGGGCGCTGGGCGGGGGGGCAGCAGCAGGGGGGGCGGGTGACTGGCAGCTGGGGGGGCGCTGGGCTGGGGGGGCAGCAGCAGGGGGGGCGCTGGGCAGGGGGGGCCCCAGCAGCTGGGGGGGCGCTGGGCAGGGGGGCAGCAGCGGGGGGCGGGGGGGTGACTAGCAGCTGGGGAGACGCTGGGCAGGGGGGGCAGCAGCAGCAGGGGGGCGGGTGACTGGCAGCTTGGGGGACGCTGGGCAGGGGGGCACCACCAGGGGGGGCGGGTGAGTGGCAGATGGGGGGACGCTGGGCAGGGGGGGCAGCAGCAGCGGGGGGGCGGGTGACTGGCAGCTGGGGGGGGCGCTGGGCAGGGGGGCACCAGCAGGGAGGGGGTGACTGGCAGCTGGGGGTGGGTGCTGGGCGGGGTGGGCAGCAGCAGGGAGGGAGGGTGACTGGCAGCTGGGGGGTGCTGGGCAGGGGGGGCAGCAGTGGCAGGGTGGGGGGGTGACTGGCAGCTGGGGGTCGCTGGGCAGGGTGGGCACCAGCAGGGCGGGGGGTGACTGGCAGCTGGGGGGCGCTGGGCCGGGGGGCAGCAGCAGCAGGGTGGGCGGGTGACGCAGCTGGGGGGGCGCTGGGCAGTGGGGGCAGCAGCAGCAGCGGGGGGGGCGGGTGACTGGCAGCTGGGGGGGCGCTGGGCAGGGGGGGCAGCAGCAGGGCGGGTGACTGGCAGCTGGGGGGGCGCTGGGCAGGGGGGGCAGCAGCAGGGCGGGCGACTGGCAGCTGGGGGGGCGCTGGGCAGCAGCAGCAGGGAGGGGGGGTGACTGGCAGCTGGGGGGACGCTGGGCAGGGGGGGCGTGTGACTGGCAGCTGCGGGGGCGCTGGGCAGGGGGGGCAGCAGCAGCAGGGGGGCGGGTGACTGGCAGCTGGGGGGATGCTGGGCAGGGGGGGCAGCAGCAGCGGGGGGGCGGGTGACTGGCAGCTGGGGGGACGCTGGGCAGGGGGGCACCAGCAGGGGGGGCGGGTGAGTGGCAGCTGGGGGGGCGCTGGGCAGGGTGGGCAGCAGCAGCAGCAGGGAGGGGGGGTGACTGGCAGCTGGGGGGGGCGCTGGGCAGGGGGGGCAGCAG